>NW_022097190.1:0-20899 GCF_006542625.1 Nomascus leucogenys | reverse complement strand
AATGATCCTCCTGCTTCAGAATCCTGAAGTGCTGGTATTATAGGCCAGAGCCACTGTGCCAGCTTCACTTTTTCAATGTTGTATTTTGACTTGCTGACTTGTGTTTCTCACCCTGCGACTTCTTTAGCACTTTAGGTGCAAGAAAATCTGTCTCATTTGTTCATTTCTGCATTGGCTTAGAATACTTATTAAGACACAGTAGGCACTTGATATTTTGAAGAAAAAAGTATTGTAAGTTATATCCTTAAGGATATCACCTTTAAAGCATCAAGATGACTTACAATATAAATAATTAAGCTGATGATATCTCTCTCTTTCTCACAGAGCCAATTTCTTTCTTAGTGCTTGGGAGTGTCTTTAATATTATTTGTTTTTACTTTTCCATCAGGAAATCTTTACTTCTTTCAGAATGTATATGTAATTTCATTTCATCTCTTCTCTTCATAGTATTCATTTTATGTTTGAATTAGTAAATGATCTATACAGATTCTTCAGCCATGCATCTAGGCCCCATCTTGAACTACCCTATGCTACCTTTTCTGCTACATCTCTAAGCACTGCCTCTCTCATCATATGTGTGTTAATCACATATGTGAACTAAGTGGAAATCCAATAGTACAATGGTTTATCTAGTATAGTTTCCAGCACCCCCGCCCCAATTTACCTGCCTGAAATTCCAAGAAATTTTCTATTAATTTTTTTATGTAATGTAGTTTAATTTTATTTAGAAAATTAGAGAATACAGTTTTAAAACTTTGACCTATATATACTGTTGATCCTTGAATAACACTGGTTGGAGCTATGTGAGTCACTTACAATTGGAGTTTCTTCTGCTTCCGCTACCCCTGAGACAGCAAGACCAACCCCTCCTCTTTCTCCTCTTCTCTGATTACTCAACATGAAGATGATGAGGACGAAAACCCTTATAATGATCCACTTCCACTAATTAGATTTAGTATTCCATTAATGAATATTAAATATATTTTTCTTTTGATTTTCTTAATAACATTTTCTTTCCTTTAGATAACTTTAGTGTAAAAATACAGTATACATGTAACATATAAAATATGCGTTAATCAACTGTGAATATTATCATTAAGGCTTCTAGTCGACAGTAGGCTATTGATAGCTAAGTTTTGAGGAAGTCAAACGTTATACGCTGATTTCTGACTACATGGTATCTCGGCATCCCATCCACCATGGTGTTCAAGGGTCAACTCTAAGTTTATTAAATATCATTCAAATAATCTGAGAATCTCTTTGTGAACAAAGACTTTATCTTTCTGTGAAACCCTGTTTATCTCATACAGTAATTATTGCATTTCATAGTAATAGTGTATTTTATCATGCTTACTGATATTTTATATCATTTCCCAGGAAACAAAATTGTTTTAGTTGAATATTTTGATATTAGCAAGAAATTCTAATAAAAAGTTTGCTCCCATGTTGAAATGATTAGATAGAACCCTTTTGCTATTGTTCTGCTGCTCACAGTAGCATAACAAGTGACTTGGTTGTGCCCATTGCTCTGTCTGGTACACTGAAGCATATGCTCCCATGGATTTCTGATAATATTGTGAATTATATTAATATTTTTGAAAGTAATAGCTATATATTTCTAAAGTGTCCAAGAACTGTCACAAAGTTCTATATTTTGTCACAGTATTTTCATTTCTTGAATTATTTCTTAAGAAAAAGTCTCAAATTTGGAAAAGAAAGACTGCTTTGAAAAAGACTTGAGTTCTAAAATGATAATAGCAAGTATTTCAAAATAACCTCTTGCCTAAGAGAAAGAAGTCGATATTCCCCAATGAGAACATTTTATAATCATTAGAATCAATGATTAGAGTCAGGTGCAGTGACTCATACCTGTAATTCCAGCAATTTGGGTGGGTGAGACAAAACTCCTGAGGTCAGGAGTTTGAAATCAGTCTGGCTAACATGGTGAAATCCCATCTCTACTAAAAAAAACAAAAAAAACAGAAAAACAAACAAACAAACAAACAAAAATAACTAGCCAGGCATTGTGGCAGGCACCTGTAATCCCAGCTACTCAGGACACTGAGGCAGGAGAACCGCTTGAGCCCAGGAGGTGGCCAGCCTGGAAGACAGAGCAAGATTCCGTCTCAAAAAAAAAAAAAGATTATTAGAGATACAATATAAGAAGACATTTACAACAAATATATGAAGGAAGCAGAAAGCATGTAAAGTTTTATATATAATTTGATTAATTTTATTCAACAAATATAGGAAAAACTTAAAGGGAGTTAATCAGTTTTATAAGCATTGCATTATCTTCAGAGGAATATTGGGAGAATTGTTTCCTTATTGTTCACAATTCTTTCCAATTTTTTTTATGTGGTAAAAGGTCAAAAATGAGAATGAAAAGGTAAGCAGATTCCATGAAGCTGATTTTCTATCTTTAAAAGAAAAATGATGTTTTCTCTCCCTGACAAAATGCCTCATCATTTGAATTATGGTTTGTTAAGGCACACAGCTTTTTCTTCCTTGAGTATTTCTGTATTTGTTTCATTTTCTCCAAATGATAGTAAAGATCCAGTCTGTTTCTCTATAAGATGTTTACAATTCCTGAAACACCTGAGCAGTGCATTGCACGTAATAATAATAATTTCTCACTAAGTAAATTAAGTTGAATGTTGAATTTCTCAACAAAAACTTTGAAATCTAAGGAAGAGACATGTCTTCATCCTGCTTTTCTTGTACGACTTCTTTCCCCTGTATCAAAGGATACAGGGTGTTAACACAGGATACAGAGAAAGAGAAGTGTGTGTGTGTGTGTGTGTGTATCTTTGTGCATTTACATGGGTGTAGCCACATCAATTTTTGTATTTGTAGCAATGGATTGTGAATTTGATTCAGAAACCCATAGCATTTTATTGAAATTATGTTTTATTTGATTGTCTCATCTGTTTATGAGAGCTGCTAACAGATAGTCTGTGTTTCATTTACTATATACTATTTCAAAATCTGAGTTCATGATGCTAAATTCATAAATGTTGAATAGAGCTGATATCCAAATTATGGGGGTTGTAGTTATTCCTATTTTTCCTTTGTCAACAGGGTGCAGTTGAAAGAACAATATAGACCTCCCATTTCATTCTAAAACTATCTAGTGTGATTTAGGTAAGTTATTTAACTCCTGATCCTTTATTATCTCATCTATGAAATGGGCTACTAGCCTGCCCAACTTGCAGAATTGCTCTGAAGATTAAAAATCATGTATTGTATAAACATTCAAAACAGTAATTGGCTCATAGGAGGTGATCAGCCAGTTCTAAATGCCAACTGTTAGTAAAACTACATTATAAAAAGTAAGAGATAAATGAATGAATATAATAATTAATGCTTTCTTAATGTAATGATGGTTTCTCATTAGTTAATTACATTGTGACAGAATGGTATATTGAATTCAGTGACTCATTGTTCATGTACTCAGAGCTTGTTGATACAGTTTCAATAGATCGAATCATTCTTATTGCAATAGCAACCCCATCACTCCTTTTGGACTGTAAGTTCTGTGAAAGCAGAAAGTGTATGATTCATACCAGGCATCCAGATATTGTAGAAAGACTGAAATAAGCACCATGATTTGTGTTCCTAATAGGTTTAGCTTTAAAAATTAGAATATTGTTAGTTATCACTTGGTAAAAATTTATAATTTGTCAGGCATCTTACTAAACATTACTAGATTATTTTAATTTAATATTAATATTATTTCTGTGAGCAGATTACTAGGAGACCTAAGGTGAAGAAAGTCTTGCCTATATTTGTATACCTGGGTTTATCAGTTAGTTATTATCGATGCAAATAAAAATCACTATCTTTTTTCCCATTGGCACATGCAGCTGTTTATGTGCTTTCATAAGCTTTAGCAGAATAGTAGTTTATAAGATTTAAAAATGTGGTAGCTATGTATTTTATTGTTCTTCATTTGCATATTATAGGAATTTAAAATACACATTTCACACTTGAAGAACACTGATTTGAATTGCACAGGTCTACTTAAGCACAATGTTTTTAAAAAATACGGTCAGCCCTTTCGATCTGTAGATTTCACATCAGCAAGCAAAGACAGGTAGAAAATACAGTGTTATTCACTGTAATCCCAAGTACTTAGGAAGCTGAGAAAGGAGAATTGCTTAAGCCCAGGAGTTTGAGGCTGTGGTGAGGTATGATCAAGCCACTGCACTCCACCCTGGCAAAAGAGCAAAATTCCATGTCTTAAGAAAACATAATAAAATACAGTATTGAAGGAAAGAACCCCATGTTTATAGAGGGCCGACTTTTTATTTTTAAAGATGGTAAACTTTATTTTGCCAAATTATTTTTTTCAAACTTATCTTTTTAAATATTAGTATTGCATACAGAAAATGATTTTGTTAAAAATATCACAAAGTAGGAAGGACATAAATCCAGAAAAAAAGGCTTTTAAGTGAGTCAATTTATTTCTATGGAACAAACCTCAACAATTATTTTTCCTTTAGCTTTGATATGTTAGAACTTTTTTCACAGAATGATACTCATTACATGAGCTTGAATCTGAGAACCTCAGATGTGGCCAATAAAGAACTAATGAAAAATGTGTAAAGTAAGAAAATTATGAACGTTTTTCTAAAAAACAAAACAAAATAAAGCCAAACTGTTACGTTCCATTGGGACTCTTAGCCATGTTTTTCAGAAATATTTTCTTTTATATTATTGCCTACTTCATTGTCTGAACAATATGAAGACCAGGATGTCAAAGGGCATTAGGCATGTGGTGAGAGTTATATTATGGCCAGTTAACCCAAGGGAGGTCAGATGTGGCTTCACATTCCACATACGCAACTACCTTTCCTCACTGAGGCAGAGCAAGGTAATCCAGAAAGTCTTTTCAGACTCTGAGAATGCTGGACTTACATTATTCGGAAAATCACTTGAAAAGATGAAATATTAAATAATTTACACTAAAATCTGGATTATTATTCTGACAAATCAATTTGATTTGTTTAGTGTTTTTTTCACATTCAGCTTTTTAATTCCACAGAAGAGGGGGCCTACTTTTCATGTATACGTGTCTTTTCTGCAGGACTTGAGTATGCACAAATTTTATCTCTGTCAGTGTCCTGGAACCAATCCCCAGAGCTGACTGATTAAGTTCAGTTTTGTTCTGAAATTTTTATTTTGTCTATAGAAATGCATTTTCATGACGTTATAACTATATTCATTTTATTTCTCATTCCAATATATTGAGAATTATGAATAATCAACCAATGTTTCTGTAATGAGCATTTATTGATCCTTAGGTTTACCAGATAGACATTTTTATAGGTAGGGAAAGAAAAAATGATTCCCTGTTATAATACCACTTTTTTTTTTTTTGTACTGTGGAAAAATATCATAGATGATTTCTTGCAAGCCAATAGAAAATTTCAATATATATGTAGTAATGATAAATATAATATTCTCTCATACAATGTAATATAATTTTTGCATATCTTTATTTTCAGTATCCTTTTCTTATTTTAAAATAATGTTTATTTTAGAAACTGTAAAGATCAAGAAAGCCACAGCAGAAAGTAAATATCTGCCTAATTCCATCAGAAAAATATGAAATCATGGTTATATTCTTGTGTGTATAATTCTAGCCCTTTTCCTATTTTAAATATTTTTGTGTACGTATACGCCAAACCCAGTAAATCCCTCTATACGTAAGGTGTATAATCAACACATCTTTATTTGTTCTTTTTCATTTTTTTGACATTTAGAGGTGTTTTTCTTCCTAAATCTTGACTATTGTAATTTTTTTCAGCCAAACATTGACTATCCCCAGGTTGATCTTATATGTATTGAAAGATGGAGCCAGAATGGCTCCATCTTTCTGTCCAGGGATTATCAAAGTGTCTGGCTTGGGAGTAAGAGCATGTTTCAAACAGTTCGATTGGTTGGCCAATGGCAGCATATTTTTAATTTACCCATCGCCCCAGCTTATTTTGTCGTTGTTCTTAAGAGACAGGTTCTCACACTGTCTCCCAAGCTGGAGTTCAGTGTGCAATCTTACCTCACTGCAGCCTCAAACTCCTTGGGCTTGATCAATCTTTCCACCACAGCCTCCAAAATCGCTAGGACTACAGTCACGTGCCACAGTGCCCAGCTAATATTTGTACTTTCATTTGTTGAGACAGGGTGTCCCTATGTTGCCCAGGATGGTCTCAAACTCCTGGCCTCAAGCAATTCTCCCACTTAAGCCTCCCAAATTTATGGAATTACAGTAATGAGACACCGCTCCTGGCCTTATTTTTCTCTTCAGTTTGTCCTTCCTTTCTAGGTCTATGACATGAAAATGTCTTTGCCCGTTCCATAAAACATTCGTCTGTCGTGGTCATATGAACATTACAAAATTATTTTTGATGTTTCTTCATGTTTTATGTTAAGTATTCTAACATGGTAGTGTGGCTTTTTTAAAAAGGACAAAAAAACACAATAGATGGTTGACTAATCAAAAACAGGACTTTAAGGATCACAGTTGTGCTATCATTTATTATGATATATTAAAAAATCAGCATTTACTTGTAATGTGCCTTGAGACAAACCATTTAGCAACTTGATTTCTCAGACCTCAGTTTCCTCCTCTGGGAAATACTAATATCAACTGTGTGTAGTTTATCTTGAAGAATTAGAAAAATTGTAAGTAAATACTTTATTACCAAGCACGATTGCTGTGGTTACCTTATCGTTTTACTGTTGTAGCATTGAAGCACTTACCACTTTAGGTTATTTGTTCGAAGTCAAATATTATTAATTAACACATATTTCATAAACTAGTCTTTTCCATTTTATTTATTTATTTATTTTTTAAAGGATGGAGCCTTGCTTTGTAGCCCAGCCTGGATTGCAGTGGCGTGGCATGATCTCAGCTCACTGTGACCTCTACCTGCCGGGTTCAAGCAATTCTCCTGCCTCAGACTCCTGAGTACCTAGGACAACAGACATGTGCCACCATGCCTGGCTAATTTTTGTATTTTTAGTAGAGACGGGGTTTCACCATGCTTTCCAGGCTAGTCTCGAACTCCTAACCTCATGATCCGCCAACATTGGCCTCCAAAATGCTGGGGTTACAGGCTTGAGACACGCCCTGACCATATTAGTCTTTAGAGTTGATTTAATGTGGAAGTTTAGTTGACAAGTGGCTGGTTCAAATTGTTAAATTAGAAATATTCAGTGTTAGAATTGTAGAGTGCCCTTGTGTTTCTCTTCCATATCATTTGGGCAACTAGCAAACAGTATACTGTCTTATCAACAGGTATGTCATCTATGCTCCAAGCAGCCACAGCAAGTATTCAGGGAGTCATTTCCAGGAATTTCTAATGCTCTGTTTGATATTGAAAGGAAAGTGGACCCATGCAAGGCTAAGGGAGAAGTGAAGAGAAAGCTTTGTTGCAGCCTTCACTGGGCAGGCAGCTTCAGAGGCTTTGAAACAAGTAGCCTAAGAGGATTCCTTAGAGAACCCATATTGAATTTGTGTGGTATGTCACTCAGAAAGAATCATGATGGGTATATTGATGTATCTTAAAATTAGTATTTTAGAAATAAAGATGGATAGTATATACAGTTATGTGAGTGTTCATATATTTGTCGGTGTATATATTTTTTCTTTTATTTTCTCGTTGTGGATTAAAATAAAAATCAAAATTTATAATTATACAAGATTATTATGAAGTGGAAGAATCAAAGTCAGTATTAAATCCAAGGGGAATGGACAAATATCGTAAAACTCTCATCTGGCATTTTCAGGGAATCAAGTCTAATGTGTCCATGTCACTTCATACATGGGAAAACATCCGTTTGTCATAGAGCACACTGCGGAATATGCACAACTGCTCCAAGCCAGAGGCCTCACGCCCTGCCTGGCCTCCCAAGGCTGAGAGGATCGCTATCTCAGCGCACTAGTTGGGACACTGATTAAATTACACTTTTAGTATATGTAATCACTCTATAGCATAAAATCATTATTTTTTATTAAAATATTTTATTTATGTAAAAGACTATAATATAACACACAAGTATAGAGAAAAATAGTAATGAACATTTGTGAACCTACTAGCCATATTAAGAAAATAACATTTCCAATATCTTTGGGTTCCCGTGCAATAATGACAGTTGTGCTTTTTCACTCTTGAATTTTGTGTTTATCTTTATTTCCTCTCTTATTCTTTATAATTTTATCACACATGGCTATATTATTTACATGTTTCATGGTTTGGCTTTAGGTAGTTTTGAACTTTTAAAATAAAATCATACCAAGTATAGTTTTGTGGTACTTGATTTTTTTACACTGGTCTTTAAGTGTTCAGATAGTAAGTAAGTAGATAGATAGATAGATAGATAGATAGATAGATAGATAGATAGATGATAGATAGAAAGATGATAGATAGATAGATAGATAGATAGATAGATAGATAGATAGATAGATAGATAGATGATAGATAGATGATAGATAGATAGATAGTATTTATTCAAAAAAGGAAGATTCAGGGTCTGTCAAGACAGAGAAAACATATAATAATGTGAATAGGGAAAGTTAATATAAAGAATGATTAATTATAACAGCATTTGAGCAAGGAAATATTGTCTAGTAGAATGTAAGAAGTGTAATAATACGTGATGAGCACATACAAGGAATTGCATTTTCCAGGGTGAAGTTGGAGTAGCCAATGAAGAGTCCCCTCACCCCTTGGCCTCACTGAATGTTAAGAATCGCTGTGCTGTTGCGCTTGAAAACTTGCTTTAAATCCACACTTCAGAGCTCCCCAAACTTGCCTTCTGGGCCACTTGTAAAGCAGTTTACAAAGAAATGTCATGCCAGACAGGCTCCACTTCAATGGCAAAGGGCAGTATCAGGAGAAGCTCGTGGCTGCTGAGTTCTCCTGGCCACCATGAACTTCAGGAAGTGGCTACTATAGCTGCTGCCTGAACTACACAATCTGGGCATTGGTGTATCCCTGTATGCCCTCCGGGCCAGACACTGGAGGCGTCATTTCCAAAGCAGATTGGAAGCGCTTTTTTGGAATTTCTCTCCAATGTTTTCTACTCACAAAGATTGACATCTTAACACGTGGCAAAAAAAAAATATTTAAAGAGTCCAGATCTATTTATGTAAACAATCAAGAGTGAGTTTGTAGTGGAAAACCCAAATGGTGCATAATAATATATATTTGTTCATTTTCTGCTGTTGTACATTTGGAATGACTTTTGTATTTTGATTTTGTGAACATGTCTCCTAATGTAAATAGCCAATAGATTCTCTTTCCGGACAGTATCTTCCGATAACTGGAATGTCCGGGTTATAAAATTGGTGGATCATCAATTCTATTGGGCAATGCCACAGAGCTTCAAAGTAATTTTATTTATTTATATTTCCACTGACAAGGTAATCATGTTATACAAAATAATAGAAGTATAGATGATTGTGGCAAGTTAAAGAAATACAAGGAACTCACCCTTACTAGAATCCAAGGCATTTGTGAGAAGAAAATTCATACACTGAGCACCAAATACATCAAGTACGTTTTGTTTGACACCGAGAGGATGTAACTACTTTCCTGTAGTTTATCAAAATCCCATAATAAGGTTAAGCAGGTAGGAATATAGGCACATTTCCATTTCAGAAAGCATTCTGGCCTAGATAGAATAGAAGGATATCAACCCAGGAAGAGAACAGAACTAATATTTTTGTGTGTGTGTGTGTGAGACAGGGTCTCACTCTGTCACCCAGGTAGAGTCAGTGGCACAATCCCTGCTCAATGCAACCTCTACCTCCTGGGCTCGGGCAATGTCCAGCCTAAGACTTAGCTGGGGTTACAGGCATGCACCCTCATGCCAGTCTAATTTTTGTATTTTTTGTGGAGATGGAGTTTCACCATGTTGCCTAGCCTGGTCTCAAACTTCTCAGCTTGACCGGTCAAGCCACCTCGGCCTTCCAAAGTGCTGAGATTACAGGCATGACCCACCATGCCAGGCCCCAAAATCTTTTCTCATGACAACTGCTGTCACTTAGACTTACTATCAGAAAAGATAAGGCTACCCTCATCCTTTGGGTTTCAGCTTAGGTGTCATTTCTTTTAGGAAGAATTTTAGGATGACTGTCCCTTCCTTTGTATCAACTACTAGACCATGAGCTCCTTAAGGACTTAGTCTTGGTTTTTTTTACACTTTTTTTAAACTTTTACTTTAATTTTTGGGATACATGGCAGAACTTGCAGGCTTGTTACAATTTTGGCTCCAATCTCTGCCAGTAAGGAGAGTCCATAGCAGACACTTATTTTGTGAGTAATCAGAGTAGCGCACATAAGAGACCCTCTGAGACATTCTGTGCTTTGAAAAGAAGAGCTGCACTGCACACTAGGATTTCCACAATGCCTTTGTTATGGGGTTTGGCCGAGCATGCCCACAGGCTTTTTGTGATGTCATTGATAGAGGGTTGGATGGTATGGTAGATGTAGGACAGTGTGCATATTATTATTCAAAAAAGTGGACCAAAGCCTGCACAATACTTGAAAGCTTTGTCAACTTTCAATCAATTCTGCCAGCATGCAAGAAGCGTCCCCCAAAATATTGTATGAAATTTGGTGGCTTAGAAGACACTTTGGCAACATATTTAATGTCACTGAAAGGAAAACAGTTTTCAGAGACAGACTGCCTGGTTTCTAACCCTAGTTCTCCTACTTAATTAGAGTATGCCTATGGACAAATTATTAAAGTTTCCTGTTCTATGTTTCAATCTTTAAATGAGTATAAAATATTATTTATCTTACGGGGTTGCTGTAACAATTAAGTAAGCTAGAACATGTGAAGCACTTAGAACAGTTTTTAGCACAGAATTGGTGTATCGATAAATGTCTGATATTTTCACTTAAATGACAGAGTATTTTTTAGTTAGGTAAGGAAATACTGCCTTTTCTCTCTTACCTACCCTGCATGATAACACACTTGTAGTAAAATAGATAACTTTTTCAGCTTCTAGCACTAAAATTTGCAACTATTTTTTATTCTTTCATATGCATCTCATAAGTTGCTTATTGTTTATTTCTGTCTAATACAGGGCAGTCTACAAAATGTAGAATCAAATTTTTACTGAGAAGTGAGAATACCAGAAAGTCTTTCTTCTCTACACTAGGTAGATAATATGCAACATTTTAAGAAGTGTTTGAATCTGTTTCAAAGAACAACATTTGTGGAAAAGTCTGCATATATATTTCTATGATTACCTTTTCTTAATTTATTGGATATATTTTTTGAAGCATAATGCTGATCAAATGACACTTCAGAAAACATACTAATTTGCAATGCCATGGACTGATTAAAACGACAGCCACTTCATCTTTTTCTAGGATACGCTGACTTTTATGAATTTTATAATTTTTTAAATGTCTCTTAATATGTAAATGGTGACTTTTATAGAGGTTTCTACTTTTTCAACTTCTAGCAAGGTTTGTTAATTTTAAGTTTATAGAAATGACCTAAATCCCCAAACATTAGATAATTTATGAATACAACTACGTATAAACACTGGTGATTTATTAAATCGTGGTAAAAGACAACAAAATCTGTTAATATGGCAACCGTGTTACAAATAACTTTCATGCACTATTAAAGATAATTATGGACATAATTATTGTGTAAATAACAGCCAGGTGCCATGGCTCATGCCTGTAATCCCAGCACTTTGGGAGGCCAAGATGGGCGGATCACCTGAGGTCAGGAGTACCAGACCAGCCTGGCCAACTTGGTGAAACTTATCTCTACTAAAAAATACCAAAATTAGCCGTCACGGTGCAGACACCTGAATCCCAGCTACCTGGGAGGCTGAGACAGGAGAATCACCTTGAACCTGGAGGGACGAGATGTTTCAGTAAGCCGAGATCGTGCCATTGCAACTCCAGGCTGGTTGACAGAGGGAGACAGGCATGTCAAAAGAAAAAGTAATAATAATTATTATTATTGTGTATAATTAATTATTATAAATTTTAAAAATATGAATGAATAACATCTGGTTATAGATAGTTATGATACAATTATATGTAAAGTTTCAGTTTATAAAAATTATTCAAAAAGGTGGATAAATAAAAAACATTTTATTTTATAAAATCCATCATTAGGAAATATCATAATAATAGTAAAATAAGAAAAACAGCTAATTATATCAACCCATTATATATACGATTTTGTGAAACACAAATTAAGTTCCTTGTTATAACTTTTTAAACAAGAGGAGTTACACAGCACAGATTGTGTTTGCCAATCCCAGTTAATGTTTTACTATTGCCAACATATTCAGAATAAATAATGGCAAGGCACATTAAGGCAATTGTAAATTTTAAAACGAGTAGGAGAAACAAATTTTAAAGTTAGCATGTGGCCCCAGTGCAGTGGCTCCACGCTCCTAATCCCAGCACTTTGGGAGCCAAGGTGGGCAGATTACCAGAGATCAGGAGTTTTGAGACCAGCATGAGCAACATGGTGAAAACCACCGTCTCTTACGTAAAACTACAAAAATTATTGAGCGTCAGTGGTGGGTCAGTGACTGTAAATCCCAGCTACTTGGGAAGCATGAGGCAGAGAGAAATCGCTTCGAAACTCGAGAGAGCGAGAGGTTTGCAGTGAGCTGAGACCAAGCCATTGCACTCCGGCCTTGGTGAGACAGAACGGAGATACTGGTCCTTCAAAAACAAACAAAAACAAAAAACCAAAAATAAAAGAAAAATTAGCATGTGATAATAATTTAGTGAAATAATTGTCTATACTTAAAATATTCTTCGAATACCCTGTGTTAAGTCAACTTTCTTGCATCTCAGTCCACAACTTATCTGTTGAGCTTTGAGCCCCCAAGTTGGTTATCATACTTCTATAAACCTAATCAGCCAAGGTTGGTATCAACCCTTTTCAGACACTGTAGATGAGACAACATTTCCCCTAAAGATTGGGTATGAGGAAGGTGAAAGAAATAGGATAGTATATGAGTTATAAGTAGAGTATATAGAGTAAAAAATATAGTAAAAGTAAAAAAAAATGCATAATGCGGTGATAATGGCAAAAATGTTTTTTAACATGTAGGTGGAATCACAGACATGGAAAAATCCTAAAAGAGAGATTAATAGAGAAATAATTGACTCCCAGTAACAACATGTAGAAGAAGCGTCACAGTGACAGAAAACCAGGAGTCTTTATATAAAAGGTTGATTTAAAAAGGATAACACAGAGAATAGAAATATGAAAAAGAATGGACAGAAAAACAGATAGCAGAATATTCAACGTACTCCTTGCAAGAGTCGAGGCAGGAAATTGTTTCTAAGTTGCTCTGATACACCCAGCATCATATTATTTGAAGTTCTCTATTGAGAGTGAGAACATGTAATCTTTTTACCAACGTCACTGCAGCACCTATGTGTCATCTAAGGAAGAGGATAATCAATCAATATCAACAGATCAATATATCTCGAAGAGGAAGAGCAACTGCATCTCAGCACTGGAAAGAGAAGCAAAAGAGCTTTTCCAACAACTACAAAGACAGTCAAGTGAGATCGACCCCAACAATTTAGAAGGATGAAAGACACATACAAGAGAGCTGTAGGGAGACATGCCGCATGCCTGACGTGGAGCTGCTCCAAGGTGAGGAGGGAGCGGTTACATCCTCAGAGGACCAGGAAGCCTTTGCTGGACAGTGTTGCCAGGACATGCAAAATATCAGCTGCATAATGTCACTGCTCTAAAGCTAAGTAAACATGCTGTCTGACTTCCACCATTTCATTTCTCCATTCAGTTCATTACTGCATACTTTGGTAATCTTTGGGAAATTTTTTGCCATTTTAGCTGATAACATATAACAAAAGTTCTCTTTCAAATAATAATTTGGAGTGCTACCCCCACAGAAGAGATCATCCAAATCATTAGAACTCTAGCGCAGGGGAAGGTTAGTAATACTACCCATTTACAGTCCCCTATGTTTCCCTCTCACTCTGATCCCATGGAGAGACAGTGATTTGCTGAAGACATTGAGGGGCTTTTCCCCCTTGCCTGCGGCAAGAACTCAAAGCTGCTCATACAATGATCCATGTTAGCTCTGTTTCTCCAATATGGTTCCTCTGTTTTGTTTTAATAGTTGTCATATGTGTCAGACCATTTCCTTGGAAATAAGATTAGGAAATTAATGACACTGGAAATCCTAGATATCCTTTGCTTTACTTCACCATCTCTTGCTGAGCTCCCTTTCTTCTTAATTGCCCCACTGATGAAGCTTTTTATTGGTTTAGCTTGAGTTCTGTTATTAAATGTAGGCTTGAATGATTCCTTAAGCAGGAAATAAAAAGATATACATTATAAAACACTAAAACCAGAAAGAAACAAAGATATGAGAAAAGATGCAGAAGGAAAAATCTCTCCATAATTAAACATTATCTTTATTTTTTTCAGATGTGCCAAAGTATCAGCAAGTGAGTTTACACTAAAAATAATGCTATTACTGAAAAGTTTGTTCTCTTGTGAATGAAGGGATGTATAACATTTGAGTACTAACATCGTTGTCAGGGCTATTCCAATTTGTTTCAAAAGCGGGCCTGAGTCTTCTTCTCTTTGTCTGGAAAAGTTCTTCATCTTAAACATTTGTATAATTAAAATATACATAAAAAACTATTGCCATTAGGAAGTTTGTTTCACCCAATTCACAATCCATCCTGACCAGCCATACCCCACAGATCTTAATACAAAAATTACTCTGAGGAATCATAAGAGGAGTCTTCTACTCTAGAGGGTCAGAGGTTAAAAAAAAAAAAAAGACAGAGGGAGGAGAGAGATTCCCTAAGGATGGGCTGAGGAGGGATGTTTTGTTCCTAAAAGCATTCAATGACCCAGGCCTGCTCCATCACCGTACACCAGTTCTAGGAAAGACCTCAGGAAAAATGGTTGCCTCGGGACCCTCAGCAGCAGGGTTCTCAGGCTGGAATTAGACCTCCTTTGATTTGCACAAAAAGATTAAAGCCTTTTGTCTCAGTGAACATTCTCTGTTAGACACTGACTAGCGTTTAGTACAACGTGCAGCCTGAGGTCCCAAAGTTTTTGTCTGAGTTTTCTGCTCTCTGAAATATTCCCAAGATCTTCGCCTACCCTCAGGGGTGTGATGGGCAGAGGTGAGGCAATGACCTTTTTATGACTTTAAAGTTGTATAATGTCTGAGAATAACATACCTGGGGAAATTGGGTTTTTATGGAAGTAAAATTTAGAAAAGTTTGACATCCTTATGGCCCTAGAGTGTGGAATAAAATGTACAACCAGTTAAACCAAAACGGGCGAATTCTGAGGAAACATCTTATATGAAAATGTGATATCTTTGTATGACTGTGGATTAACTCTGGGCCTGGAAATATAACTGAGACCATTTTTTTTGCAGACTGATTGGCACAGATGCAAAAGCCCCAGCCAGTGAACCCAGAGCTCACTTCATGGCGCATAAGTGGGGTCCTAGACATGCTCAACAACTTCAGAGGTAGAGCAGCTGCTTGGCAGTCTAGCCTCAAATTATTCCTTATTGGGTCCCTTGGTTGAGGCTTTTCCCATTTAAGTTTTATAGTTTTGACATGTAGGTAATACATACTTTTCCAAAACATGTGCATCTTCTCTACCTGCATAGTAATATTACAATGATCAAAACTCAATTTCCTGACTTACAATTTGATGAAAATGTAAGGAAAGATACACACTTTATCTGCAGGAATAAGAGGACAAAGAATATTCAGATCATGTAGTTATGAAGACACTGGTTCTCATGGTGGCATCAGTATTTCGTGTTTATTCGATTTAATTCAATTTTGAAGGCTTAGATTTGGCATAATGGTTTTTAATTGTTTCCATTCTATGTGCATTTACATGCATTCTACAATGTAACTTTATTATGTAAAAATCAGAACATTTGATCAACAAAGAAAATGACTAAATATCCATAATCAGGACAATTCTAATGCCATCAGATACATCTCGTAACAAGTGAAAAGGAGGGATCTGTGAACATGGCTGAACCATGTTAGGCCCATTCTAGAGAGCAGTCTAAGTAGCAGAGGGCAGGAAACCCAGAGTAGATGTGAATCAGGAAGCTAAACAGATAATGTAAAGCCAGAGTATTCTTTTCAGAAACTTATAAATTTTACATGTGTTAATTTCTACCAAAATTTTTTATGTTCAGACTATAACAGGCATCACTTACATGCCAATAAATATATCACAGCAAATTGATGTCTACCTGTTGATGATCTTAAAGACAAATAATACAAGAAGATTTCTCTATTGAAGAAAAAAAAACATTTAGATACATCCTGAAACAAAATATGCAGAGACAGACATTAAATCATTACTTCGCCCAGTGACATGGTCGCGTTTTTCTCTATTATTTAAGGAATAATACATAATTGTACATGCTGTAGAGGTGTAATAACTTTTCATCTTCATGGATGCATGGGGCTGAACTCTCTTGGCTTCCTTTTTTCTGTATTTTCTTGGAAGAGCAAATGAAGTGAACAATTGAGTCACAGAGCCTCTGTCCCTCATAGCACTCACTAATATAATATTTTTTCCTTGTCAGTGGAGAATGCTCTGAGCATGGAAATGAGTCCTTGCTATATAAGCCCTTGCTGAGGATGTGAGATATGTGATGTTTGGAGATGACCATCTCAGTGCTCCCATGGATCCCCAGAGAGTGGAGAGCTTTGCTGTGTGGGGAGCACAAGCACAGACACACAGACAAAAATACTTCATGGTCCACTCATATTTGAAATCGATTTTTAAAAGTTCAATACATTAAAAATGGTGGTTACATTCGTGGGAAGAAAATAGGTAAATGAAGGGTAAAAGTGGTAAATGTGCAGTAATGTAGAATAAATGAATCTGATGTACAACACTGTAGGTATATTAGATAATCTTGTATTGTTTTGGGAAATATTCTGAGAGACTAGATTTTTGGTGTTTTATCATAAAAAAGAAGCACAGCTAAGTGGTATGATCGATTTGTTAATTTTCTTCATTATAGTAATCATTTCCTTGTGCACATGTATCTCAAAACGGCATATTGTGCACCTTGAAATATAAAATAAAACAAATTAAAACATAAAAGATAATTGTGTTCTTGCATCTAAGCTTGAAAATAAGTGAAGACTGGGTCAGTAATAACAATGCTTTGCTGAATTAAGAAATCTAATAAAAGTTTTCAGTTGGGAAGCTATCTGTATTAAATAAAATTGATCTAAAGCTGGTTACAGTGGCCATACTTATAATCCCAGTGCTTTGGGAGGCCAAGGCAGAAAAATCACTGGAGGCCAGGAGTTTGAGATCAGCCTGGGCAACATAAGTAAGACCTTATCTCTACCAAAAAATAAACAGAAAATTAGCCTTGAGTGGTGGGTGTGCACCTGTTGTCCCAGCTTCTCAGGAGGCTGAGTTGGAGGATTGCTTGAGTCCAGGAGTATAAAACTGCCATGAGTTCTGATTGTGCCATTGCACTCCAGCCTGGGGTGACAGAGTGAGAACTTGTCTCAAAAAGAGCAACTAATTATTTTTGTAGCCATTTAACCTGAAAGGTATAATTCTTACTTCTACAATTAAAATTCACATTATGTCTAGGTCAGCTATATCAGGTAGAGCTTGTCCTCTAGTGCTTATATCTATAAAACAAGACAATATAAGGAGGCTGTAAGCAAAACAATTTTTTTCTCATTCTGGACTTTGAGTCTAATTCTTTAGACTAATTTTCTGTCTCAATAGTGGATATCACCTTGAAACTTAATTTGTCCAAACACCTCACATAACCTGAGAATTTACAAAACATATAGTTCATAGGGTCAATACGTTCTTATGCCTTAAAAGTCTCCAGGCATTGAAGGATACTACTATGTGGAAACTCGGGCCTTCTACTGCATTATTGAAGGAGCACATTTGAGACTCACAGCACTGGTTGCAGGAGTCTGTTAACAGGTCTGGACAATGAGTAATGTCAGTCTAGATAATTCTGAGGAAGGCTTTCTGTATTGTTTATAAGGAGGATAATCATTGGAGACTCTAGACGAGTTCCTGGCATCATTCCAGCATTTAGTTGCTGTTTTTGGTAATCCCAGCACTTTGGAGGCCTAGGCAGCTGGATCACTTGAGGTCAAGAGTTCAAGACTGCCTGTTCAACATGGTAAAACTTTGTCTTTCACTTAAAATACAAATTAGCAGGGGGCGGTGGGTGGGGAATATGCATTAGAAGGGAAGGAGAACATACTTAAACAGCCATTGGGAGGTGAAATTCCTAGTATTTGAGAATATTGTTGAGAACTATGTTTAATTCTCTGTATAGAAGATGTACCCTTTGAATGACATTAAAATTCACTAGAAGAGTGAAGAATAATAGTTAAAATTCACATAAGTAACAACAGTCTCAAAACAAAGTGTTCTAAAGGTTAAAGTACGTATTTGAGATAGAGGAGAGAATAAAATAATAGTTAATTAATTAGATTTTATTATGTGAAGAGTTTCTAAAATCTTCCATAATAATGGAAGATATAAATTACAATAATAAAATATACAAAAAATAAAAGCATTAAAATAGTGAAACATTTAAAAAGGGTAAAGTTGAAAAATTATTTAATTTTTTATCTCAAAAATCAGAAAGTGATTTTATCAATGTCCTAAAAAGTTAAAATAAAAACAAACAATAATGTAAAAGAAGCCAGGTTTCCATTGGGCTGGGGGCGGAGCTAGGGCTTCCCTGGGGACACAGAAGCAAGAAGCAGGGACCTTGGCGCCCACCAGGCTTTCCCGGACAGAGCCTCCGCCCCCCCGCCCCACGCCTCTGGCGGCCAGGGTGGTGCTGGCTGGCTGGGAACCCAGCCCAGGGTGGCAGGGCGGCGCTGCCATGACCCCGCCACCGCTGTCCCCACTCCTAGGCACACAGGTCTGGGAGGACCCGGCTGAATACAAAGAGTTCCAGGACTTCTTACAGTCTGCCCGACACCCGCAGACATCGCTGGGACGACTCTTTTCCAGGACCAGAGGAGCACGGCTCCATGGTGTGGAGAGCGTCCTGGAGGAGGGTGTCCTGGAGCAGTGGGGCTGCTGCAGACTCTGGTGCAGCGGGGGCTGAGCGTTGAGAAGGGCGCAGGAGACTGACCACAATGGCTAGACTGGCCTTAATGTCGCCTGCTACAACGGCTTTGTGGATATACCGTGGTGGCCTTAGCTGAGTGCCCCCAATTGACGTCAACTAGCAGGACAGGGAAGGGAATGCAACCCTAATCATAGCTGCACCAGTCAGGAGCTGCCCCTGGCCCCATGGGCACAGTTGCCTTAGACCCTGGCTCTCAGCCTTTCGCTTCCTGCCTCAGCATCACCTGGGCTGGTTCATTTGAGCTTTAACACAGATCTGGTGGAAACACAGACTGCCAGGCCCCTGCCCTGGAGTCTTTCTGTGAATAGGCCTGGGGTGGGCCCAAATGGAGCGGAACAGGTTTTCCTGGGTGAGGCTGATGCCGCTGGCCCAGGGGATCCCACGTTGAGGATGGAGGGCTTTGAGGTTTTCATGGCTGATGATGGCCAGGAACGCTTCTGAGTAGGCATTGAGACCAAGCAGAGTCCCAGACCCCAGGAGAGATGTCGTCAGATGGACATAGAGGCATCACGGAATTAAAGTGAAAATGAAGAAAGGAGCTGAGCATCTGTTTCATGACTTTCCTGCGCTGTTTTACTAAAGAGGCTGTTCTGGCCCAGTCAGGGCACG
The DNA here is from genome assembly GCF_006542625.1 of Nomascus leucogenys. Taxonomy (NCBI): domain Eukaryota; kingdom Metazoa; phylum Chordata; class Mammalia; order Primates; family Hylobatidae; genus Nomascus; species Nomascus leucogenys. Next base: position 1,104 of record NW_022097190.1, on the reverse strand, counting down.
CTAATCACCACCGACTACTTGTTGAACTATGTCCTGGGGTCTTGACCTTGAAGGAATGGACCCGTTAGGGGTGAAAGCCAACATGAAGGGTCGAAGCCCGATCGCATCCGAGCCCTGAGCTAGCAGGGGCAGGTGTCCACGCGAGGGCCCCTGCCATGGGATGTCGCCAGAGTGGCCACTTACATGTCTGCCTCATGCAGAGGCTCCTGGAGCGCCCCTGCCAGGAGCAGTTGGGGGAAAATTACCAGCTTGAGCTGCCTCCGCTCCATGGCCGGAGCCTGCAGAGGCTCAGGGACTGCAAGCTGTCCGCGCTGACACCGCACTCCGTGCGTGGCCCGGAGGACCGGGGCGCCCTGGACCACATGGTCAGGATGACCATCAGCCTCTAACAGCACCGCCGTGGCCCTCGCGTGCCAGATCGTGTGCCCCGAGTGCTCCCTGTACATGGAGAAGAGGCGGCTGGCAGTGCAGGAAATCCTGGCGGCTCAGGAAATTCTGGCGGCGCGGCGGGGGACGGTGAGGCAGGCTCAGGAGGCGGGTGAAGCGGAGGGCACAGAGCAGCACAAGCGGCCCTGCCCAGTGGCCGCGTGCTCCTGGGAGGGCTCCGCAAAAGCCAGCCTCGCACCTGCCCCGCTGCCGGGGTCCTGAGGCTCCGCTGACCCTGCCCGGCGGAAGGCCAGCCTCCTGCCCCTGCAGCGCCTGCGGTGGAGCAGCTTGCGGGGGCATGGTGCCTGGGGTCCGCCTCAGCAAGGCGCCCGCGCCCACCTTCCAGCCCCAGAGGCCGGCGCGGAAGGGCAGCACCAAGGTCAATGGCCACCTGCGGATACCCAAGTGGCCTTACAAGGTGGCCAAGGAGGAGAAACCGGAGGCTGAGGAGGCCGAGAAGAAGCGCCAGGCCAAGGTGCAGAGAAGCACCCGGCCCTGGAATAAGAGGACGTGAGAATCCGCGGGCGCTTGACACGGGGTTGAGGACAGGGTGAGGCGGCGGGGCTGGGCACCATGGCAGCTACGGGGACCACCAGGCGGCGGGCGTTTCCACGCTGCTGTCTTTCTAGGATGCTCCCAGGAAGGGGCTGGGGGAGCCACATCGATTCGCCTGACACA
>NW_022097189.1:0-12283 GCF_006542625.1 Nomascus leucogenys | reverse complement strand
TCTTTCTGTAGAAAACTGCAAGTGGACATTCTGAACGCTAAGGGCCTTAGTGGAAAAAGGAATATCTTCAAATAAAAAACTACACAGAAGCATTCTGTGAAACTTCTTTCTGTTCTGTGCATTCAACTAACAGAGTTGAAGCTTACTTTTGATTGAGCAGTTCTGAAACACTCTTTCTGTAGAAACTGCAAGTGGACATTCTGAAGCTAAGGGCCTATAGTGGAAAAAGGAATATCTTCAAATAAAAACTACACAGAAGCATTCTGTGAAACTTCTTTCTGTTCTGTGCATTCAACTAACAGAGTTGAAGCTTACTTTTGATTGAGCAGTTCTGAAACACTCTTTCTGTAGAAACTGCAAGTGACATTCTAACTAAGGGCCTATAGTGGAAAAAGGAATATCTTCAAATAAAAACTACACAGAAGCATTCTGTGAAACTTCTTTCTGTTCTGTGCATTCAACTAACAGAGTTGAAGCACTTTTGATTGAGCAGTTCTGAAACACTCTTTCTGTAGAAACTGCAAGTTGACATTGAGCGCTAAGGGCCTAAGTGGAAAAAGGATATCTTCAAATAAAAACTACACAGAAGCATTCTGTGAAACTTCTTTCTGTTCTGTGCATTCAACTAACAGAGTTGAAGCTTACTTTTGATTGAGCAGTTCTGAAACACTCTTTCTGTAGAAACTGCAAGTGACATTCGAACGCTAAGGGCCTATAGTGGAAAAAGGAATATCTTCAAATAAAAACTACACAGAAGCATTCTGTGAAACTTCTTTCTGTTCTGTGCATTCAACTAACAGAGTTGAAGCTTACTTTTGATTGAGCAGTTCTGAAACACTCTTTCTGTAGAAACTGCAAGTGACATTCTGAACGCTAAGGGCCTATAGTGGAAAAAGGAATATCTTCAAATAAAAACTACACAGAAGCATTCTGTGAAACTTCTTTCTGTTCTGTGCATTCAACTAACAGAGTTGAAGCTTACTTTTGATTGAGGTTCTGAAACACTCTTTCTGTAGAAACTGCAAGTGACATTCTAGCGCTAAGGGCCTATAGTGGAAAAAGGAATATCTTCAAATAAAAACTACACAGAAGCATTCTGTGAAACTTCTTTCTGTTCTGTGCATTCAACTAACAGAGTTGAAGCTTACTTTTGATTGAGCAGTTCTGAAACACTCTTTCTGTAGAAACTGCAAGTGACATTCTGAACGCTAAGGGCCTATAGTGGAAAAAGGATATCTTCAAATAAAAACTACACAGAAGCATTCTGTGAAACTTCTTTTGTTCTGTGCATTCAACTAACAGAGTTGAAGCTTACTTTTGATTGAGCAGTTCTGAAACACTCTTTCTGTAGAAACTGCAAGTGGACATTCTGAGCTAAGGGCCTATAGTGGAAAAAGGAATATCTTCAAATAAAAACTACACAGAAGCATTCTGTGAAACTTCTTTCTGTTCTGTGCATTCAACTAACAGAGTTGAAGCTTACTTTTGATTGAGCAGTTCTGAAACACTCTTTCTGTAGAAACTGCAAGTGCATTCTAGCTAAGGGCCTATAGTGGAAAAAGGTATCTTCAAATAAAAACTACACAGAAGCATTCTGTGAAACTTCTTTCTGTTCTGTGCATTCAACTAACAGAGTTGAAGCTTACTTTTGATTGAGCAGTTCTGAAACACTCTTTCTGTAGAAACTGCAAGTTGACATTCGAGCTAAGGGCCTAAGTGGAAAAGGAATATCTTCAAATAAAAACTACACAGAAGCATTCTGTGAAACTTCTTTCTGTTCTGTGCATTCAACTAACAGAGTTGAAGCTTACTTTTGATTGAGCAGTTCTGAAACACTCTTTCTGTAGAAACTGCAAGTGACATTCTGAACGCTAAGGGCCTTAGTGGAAAAAGGAATATCTTCAAATAAAAACTACACAGAAGCATTCTGTGAAACTTCTTTCTGTTCTGTGCATTCAACTAACAGAGTTGAAGCTTACTTTTGATTGAGCAGTTCTGAAACACTCTTTCTGTAGAAACTGCAAGTTGACATTCTAGCGCTAAGGGCCTAAGTGGAAAAAGGTATCTTCAAATAAAAACTACACAGAAGCATTCTGTGAAACTTCTTTCTGTTCTGTGCATTCAACTAACAGAGTTGAAGCTTACTTTTGATTGAGCAGTTCTGAAACACTCTTTCTGTAGAAACTGCAAGTGCATTCTGAGCTAAGGGCCTATAGTGGAAAAAGGATATCTTCAAATAAAAACTACACAGAAGCATTCTGTGAAACTTCTTTCTGTTCTGTGCATTCAACTAACAGAGTTGAAGCTTACTTTTGATTGAGTTCTGAAACACTCTTTCTGTAGAAACTGCAAGTGACATTCGAGCGCTAAGGGCCTATAGGGAAAAAGGAATATCTTCAAATAAAAACTACACAGAAGCATTCTGTGAAACTTCTTTCTGTTCTGTGCATTCAACTAACAGAGTTGAAGCACTTTTGATTGAGCAGTTCTGAAACACTTTCTGTAGAAACTGCAAGTGACATTCTGAAGCTAAGGGCCTATAGTGGAAAAAGGATATCTTCAAATAAAAACTACACAGAAGCATTCTGTGAAACTTCTTTCTGTTCTGTGCATTCAACTAACAGAGTTGAAGCTTACTTTTGATTGAGCAGTTCTGAAACACCTTTCTGTAGAAACTGCAAGTGACATTCGAGCGCTAAGGGCCTATAGTGGAAAAGGATATCTTCAAATAAAAACTACACAGAAGCATTCTGTGAAACTTCTTTCTGTTCTGTGCATTCAACTAACAGAGTTGAAGCTTACTTTTGATTGAGCAGTTCTGAAACACTCTTTCTGTAGAAACTGCAAGTGACATTCGAGCGCTAAGGGTATAGTGGAAAAAGGATATCTTCAAATAAAAACTACACAGAAGCATTCTGTGAAACTTCTTTTGTTCTGTGCATTCAACTAACAGAGTTGAAGCTTACTTTTGATTGAGCAGTTCTGAAACACTCTTTCTGTAGAAACTGCAAGTTGACATTTGAGCGCTAAGGGCCTATAGTGGAAAAAGGATATCTTCAAATAAAAACTACACAGAAGCATTCTGTGAAACTTCTTTCTGTTCTGTGCATTCAACTAACAGAGTTGAAGCTTACTTTTGATTGAGCAGTTCTGAAACACTCTTTCTGTAGAAACTGCAAGTTGACATTCGAGCGCTAAGGGCCTATAGTGGAAAAAGGAATCTTCAAATAAAAACTACACAGAAGCATTCTGTGAAACTTCTTTCTGTTCTGTGCATTCAACTAACAGAGTTGAAGCTTACTTTTGATTGAGCAGTTCTGAAACACTCTTTCTGTAGAAACTGCAAGTTGACATTCTGAACGCTAAGGGCCTAGTGGAAAAAGGAATCTTCAAATAAAAACTACACAGAAGCATTCTGTGAAACTTCTTTCTGTTCTGTGCATTCAACTAACAGAGTTGAAGCTTACTTTTGATTGAGCAGTTCTGAAACACTCTTTCTGTAGAAACTGCAAGTGACATTCTAGCGCTAAGGGCCTATAGTGGAAAAAGGAATATCTTCAAATAAAAACTACACAGAAGCATTCTGTGAAACTTCTTTCTGTTCTGTGCATTCAACTAACAGAGTTGAAGCTTACTTTTGATTGAGCAGTTCTGAAACACTCTTTCTGTAGAAAGTGCAAGTGGACATTTCAGCGCTGAGAGGCACTTAGGGGAAAAAGGAATATCTTCAAATAAAAACTACACAGAAGCATTCTGTGAAACTTCTTTCTGTTCTGTGCATTCAGTCTAACAGAGTTGAAGCTTACTTTTGATTGAGCAGTTCTGAAACACTCTTTCTGTAGAAACTGCAAGTGGACATCTGAAGCTAAGGGGTATAGTGGAAAAAGATATATCTTCAAATAAAAACTACAACAGAAGCATTCTGTGAAACTCTTCTTTCTGTCATTCAACTAACAGAGTTGAAGCTTACTTTTGATTGAGCAGTTCTGAAACACTCTTCTGTAGAAACTGCAAGTGACATTCTAGAGCTAAGGGCCTATAGTGGAAAAAGGGATATCTTCAAATAAAAACTACACAGAAGCATTCTGTGAAACTTCTTTCTGTTCTGTGCATTCAACTAACAGAGTTGAAGCTTACTTTTGATTGAGCAGTTCTGAAACACTCTTCTGTAGAAACTGCAAGTGACATTCGAGCGCTAAGGGTATAGTGGAAAAAGGAATATCTTCAAATAAAAACTACACAGAAGCATTCTGTGAAACTTCTTTCTGTTCTGTGCATTCAACTAACAGAGTTGAAGCTTACTTTTGATTGAGCAGTTCTGAAACACTCTTTCTGTAGAAACTGCAAGTGACATTGAGCGCTAAGGGCCTATAGTGGAAAAAGGATATCTTCAAATAAAAACTACACAGAAGCATTCTGTGAAACTTCTTTCTGTTCTGTGCATTCAACTAACAGAGTTGAAGCTTACTTTTGATTGAGCAGTTCTGAAACACTCTTTCTGTAGAAACTGCAAGTGACATTCTAGCTAAGGGCCTATAGTGGAAAAAGGAATATCTTCAAATAAAAACTACACAGAAGCATTCTGTGAAACTTCTTTCTGTTCTGTGCATTCAACTAACAGAGTTGAAGCTTACTTTTGATTGAGGTTCTGAAACTCTTTCTGTAGAAACTGCAAGTTGACATTCTAGCGCTAAGGGCCTATAGTGGAAAAAGGAATATCTTCAAATAAAAACTACACAGAAGCATTCTGTGAAACTTCTTTCTGTTCTGTGCATTCAACTAACAGAGTTGAAGCTTACTTTTGATAGCAGTTCTGAAACACTCTTTCTGTAGAAACTGCAAGTGACATTCTGAACGCTAAAGGGCCTATAGTGGAAAAAGGTATCTTCAAATAAAAACTACACAGAAGCATTCTGTGAAACTTCTTTCTGTTCTGTGCATTCAACTAACAGAGTTGAACTTACTTTTGATTGAGCAGTTCTGAAACACTCTTTCTGTAGAAACTGCAAGTGACATTCTGAAGCTAAGGGCCTATAGTGGAAAAAGGATATCTTCAAATAAAAACTACACAGAAGCATTCTGTGAAACTTCTTTCTGTTCTGTGCATTCAACTAACAGAGTTGAAGCTTACTTTTGATTGAGCAGTTCTGAAACACTCTTTCTGTAGAAACTGCAAGTGCATTCAGCGCTAAGGGCCTAGTGGAAAAGGATATCTTCAAATAAAAACTACACAGAAGCATTCTGTGAAACTTCTTTCTGTCTGTGCATTCAACTAACAGAGTTGAAGCTTACTTTTGATTGAGCAGTTCTGAAACACTCTTTCTGTAGAAACTGCAAGTTGACATTCCGCGCTAAGGGCCTAAGTGGAAAAAGGATATCTTCAAATAAAAACTACACAGAAGCATTCTGTGAAACTTCTTCTGTTCTCTGCATTCAACTAACAGAGTTGAAGCTTACTTTTGATTGAGCAGTTCTGAAACACTCTTTCTGTAGAAACTGCAAGTTGACATTCCTACGCTAAGGGCCTACAGTGGAAAAAGGGATATCTTCAAATAAAACTACACAGAAGCATTCTGTGAAACTTCTTTCTGTTCTGTGCATTCAACTAACAGAGTTGAAGCTTACTTTTGATTGAGCAGTTCTGAAACACTCTTTCTGTAGAAACTGCAAGTGCATTCCTGAAGCTAAGGGCCTAAGTGGAAAAAGGGATATCTTCAAATAAAAACTACACAGAAGCATTCTGTGAAACTTCTTTCTGTTCTGTGCATTCAACTAACAGAGTTGAAGCTTACTTTTGATTGAGCAGTTCTGAAACACTCTTTCTGTAGAAACTGCAAGTGACATTCAAGCGCTAAGGGCCTAGTAGGGAAAAAGGAATATCTTCAAATAAAAACTACACAGAAGCATTCTGTGAAACTTCTTTCTGTTCTGTGCATTCAACTAACAGAGTTGAAGCTTACTTTTGATTGAGCAGTTCTGAAACACTCTTTCTGTAGAAACTGCAAGTGGACATTCTGAGCTAAGGGCCTATAGTGGAAAAAGGAATATCTTCAAATAAAAACTACACAGAAGCATTCTGTGAAACTTCTTTCTGTTCTGTGCATTCAACTAACAGAGTTGAAGCTTACTTTTGATTGAGCAGTTCTGAAACACTCTTTCTGTAGAAACTGCAAGTTGACATTCGAGCGCTAAAGGGCCTATAGTGGAAAAAGGAATATCTTCAAATAAAAACTACACAGAAGCATTCTGTGAAACTTCTTTCTGTTCTGTGCATTCAACTAACAGAGTTGAAGCTTACTTTTGATTGAGCAGTTCTGAAACACTCTTTCTGTAGAAACTGCAAGTGACATTCGAGCGCTAAGGGTATAGTGGAAAAAGGAATATCTTCAAATAAAAACTACACAGAAGCATTCTGTGAAACTTCTTTCTGTTCTGTGCATTCAACTAACAGAGTTGAAGATTACTTTTGATTGAGCAGTTCTGAAACACTCTTTCTGTAGAAACTGCAAGTGACATTCGAGCGCTAAGGGCCTATAGTGGAAAAGGATATCTTCAAATAAAAACTACACAGAAGCATTCTGTGAAACTTCTTTCTGTTCTGTGCATTCAACTAACAGAGTTGAAGCTTACTTTTGATTGAGCAGTTCTGAAACACTCTTTCTGTAGAAACTGCAAGTGGACATTCGAGCGCTAAAGGGCCTATAGTGGAAAAAGGAATCTTCAAATAAAAACTACACAGAAGCATTCTGTGAAACTTCTTTCTGTTCTGTGCATTCAACTAACAGAGTTGAAGCTTACTTTTGATTGAGCAGTTCTGAAACACTCTTTCTGTAGAAACTGCAAGTGACATTCTGACGCTAAGGGCCTATAGTGGAAAAAGGAATATCTTCAAATAAAAACTACACAGAAGCATTCTGTGAAACTTCTTTCTGTTCTGTGCATTCAACTAACAGAGTTGAAGTTGAGTTTTGATTGAGCAGTTCTGAAACACTCTTTCTGTAGAAACTGCAAGTTGACATTCTAGCGCTAAGGGCCTATAGTGGAAAAAGGAATATCTTCAATAAAAACTACACAGAAGCATTCTGTGAAACTTCTTTCTGTTCTGTGCATTCAACTAACAGAGTTGAAGCTTACTTTTGATTGAGCAGTTCTGAAACACTCTTTCTGTAGAAACTGCAAGTGACATTCTAGCGCTAAAGGGCCTATAGTGGAAAAAGGAATATCTTCAAAAAAACTACACAGAAGCATTCTGTGAAACTTCTTTCTGTTCTGTGCATTCAACTAACAGAGTTGAAGCTTACTTTTGATTGAGCAGTTCTGAAACACTCTTTCTGTAGAAACTGCAAGTGACATTCTGCGCTAAGGGCCTATAGTGGAAAAAGGATATCTTCAAATAAAAACTACACAGAAGCATTCTGTGAAACTTCTTTCTGTTCTGTGCATTCAACTAACAGAGTTGAAGCTTACTTTTGATTGAGCAGTTCTGAAACACTCTTTCTGTAGAAACTGCAAGTGACATTCTGAAGCTAAGGGGCCTATAGTGGAAAAAGGATATCTTCAAATAAAAACTACACAGAAGCATTCTGTGAAACTTCTTTCTGTTCTGTGCATTCAACTAACAGAGTTGAAGCTTACTTTTGATTGAGCAGTTCTGAAACACTCTTTCTGTAGAAACTGCAAGTTGCATTCTAGCGCTAAGGGCCTATAGTGGAAAAGGAATCTTCAAATAAAAACTACACAGAAGCATTCTGTGAAACTTCTTCTGTTCTGTGCATTCAACTAACAGAGTTGAAGCTTACTTTTGATTGAGCAGTTCTGAAACACTCTTTCTGTAGAAACTGCAAGTTGACATTCCACGCTAAGGGCCTACAGTGGAAAAAGGATATCTTCAAATAAAAACTACACAGAAGCATTCTGTGAAACTTCTTTCTGTTCTCTGCATTCAACTAACAGAGTTGAAGCTTACTTTTGATTGAGCAGTTCTGAAACACTCTTTCTGTAGAAACTGCAAGTTGACATTCGAGCGCTAAGGGCCTAAGTGGAAAAAGGGATATCTTCAAATAAAAACTACACAGAAGCATTCTGTGAAACTTCTTTCTGTTCTGTGCATTCAACTAACAGAGTTGAAGCTTACTTTTGATTGAGCAGTTCTGAAACACTCTTTCTGTAGAAACTGCAAGTGCATTCTGAGCTAAGGGCCTATAGTGGAAAAAGGATATCTTCAAATAAAAACTACACAGAAGCATTCTGTGAAACTTCTTTCTGTTCTGTGCATTCAACTAACAGAGTTGAAGCTTACTTTTGATTGAGCAGTTCTGAAACACTCTTTCTGTAGAAACTGCAAGTGACATTCGAGCGCTAAGGGGCCTATAGGGAAAAAGGAATCTTCAAATAAAAACTACACAGAAGCATTCTGTGAAACTTCTTTCTGTTCTGTGCATTCAACTAACAGAGTTGAAGCTTTTGATTGAGCAGTTCTGAAACACTCTTTCTGTAGAAACTGCAAGTGACATTCTGAGCTAAGGGTATAGTGGAAAAAGGAATATCTTCAAATAAAAACTACACAGAAGCATTCTGTGAAACTTCTTCTTTCTGTGCATTCAACTAACAGAGTTGAAGCTTACTTTTGATTGAGCAGTTCTGAAACACTCTTTCTGTAGAAACTGCAAGTGACATTTGAGCTAAGGGCCTATAGTGGAAAAAGGATATCTTCAAATAAAAACTACACAGAAGCATTCTGTGAAACTTCTTTCTGTTCTGTGCATTCAACTAACAGAGTTGAAGCTTACTTTTGATTGAGCAGTTCTGAAACACTCTTTCTGTAGAAACTGCAAGTGACATTCGAGCGCTAAGGGCCTATGGAAAAAGGATATCTTCAAATAAAAACTACACAGAAGCATTCTGTGAAACTTCTTTCTGTTCTGTGCATTCAACTAACAGAGTTGAAGCTTACTTTTGATTGAGCAGTTCTGAAACACTCTTTCTGTAGAAACTGCAAGTGACATTCAGCGCTAAGGGCCTATAGTGGAAAAAGGATATCTTCAAATAAAAACTACACAGAAGCATTCTGTGAAACTTCTTTCTGTTCTGTGCATTCAACTAACAGAGTTGAAGCTTACTTTTGATTGAGCAGTTCTGAAACACTCTTTCTGTAGAAACTGCAAGTGACATTCGAGCGCTAAGGGTATAGTGGAAAAAGGAATATCTTCAAATAAAAACTACACAGAAGCATTCTGTGAAACTTCTTTCTGTTCTGTGCATTCAACTAACAGAGTTGAAGCTTACTTTTGATTGAGCAGTTCTGAAACACTCTTTCTGTAGAAACTGCAAGTTGACATTCGAGCGCTAAGGGCCTATAGTGGAAAAAGGATATCTTCAAATAAAAACTACACAGAAGCATTCTGTGAAACTTCTTTCTGTTCTGTGCATTCAACTAACAGAGTTGAAGCTTACTTTTGATTGAGCAGTTCTGAAACACTCTTTCTGTAGAAACTGCAAGTGACATTCGACGCTAAGGGCCTATAGTGGAAAAAGGATATCTTCAAATAAAAACTACACAGAAGCATTCTGTGAAACTTCTTTCTGTTCTGTGCATTCAACTAACAGAGTTGAAGCACTTTTGATTGAGCAGTTCTGAAACACTCTTTCTGTAGAAACTGCAAGTGACATTCTAGCGCTAAGGGCCTATAGTGGAAAAAGGAATATCTTCAAATAAAAACTACACAGAAGCATTCTGTGAAACTTCTTTCTGTTCTGTGCATTCAACTAACAGAGTTGAAGCTTACTTTTGATTGAGCAGTTCTGAAACACTCTTTCTGTAGAAACTGCAAGTGACATTCTGCGCTAAGGGCCTATAGTGGAAAAAGGATATCTTCAAATAAAAACTACACAGAAGCATTCTGTGAAACTTCTTTCTGTTCTGTGCATTCAACTAACAGAGTTGAAGCTTACTTTTGATTGAGCAGTTCTGAAACACTCTTTCTGTAGAAACTGCAAGTGACATTCTGAGCGCTAAGGGCCTATAGTGGAAAAAGGAATATCTTCAAATAAAAACTACACAGAAGCATTCTGTGAAACTTCTTTCTGTTCTGTGCATTCAACTAACAGAGTTGAAGCTTACTTTTGATTGAGCAGTTCTGAAACACTCTTTCTGTAGAAACTGCAAGTGACATTCTGAACGCTAAGGGCCTATAGTGGAAAAAGGATATCTTCAAATAAAAACTACACAGAAGCATTCTGTGAAACTTCTTTTGTTCTGTGCATTCAACTAACAGAGTTGAAGCTTACTTTTGATTGAGCAGTTCTGAAACACTCTTTCTGTAGAAACTGCAAGTGTGACATTCTGAGCTAAGGGCCTAAGTGGAAAAAGGATATCTTCAAATAAAAACTACACAGAAGCATTCTGTGAAACTTCTTTCTGTTCTGTGCATTCAACTAACAGAGTTGAAGCTTACTTTTGATTGAGCAGTTCTGAAACACTCTTTCTGTAGAAACTGCAAGTGCATTCTAGCGCTAAGGGCCTAGTGGAAAAAGGAATATCTCAAATAAAAACTACACAGAAGCATTCTGTGAAACTTCTTTCTGTTCTGTGCATTCAACTAACAGAGTTGAAGCTTACTTTTGATTGAGCAGTTCTGAAACACTCTTTCTGTAGAAACTGCAAGTGACATTCGGCGCTAAGGGCCTATAGTGGAAAAAGGATATCTTCAAATAAAAACTACACAGAAGCATTCTGTGAAACTTCTTTCTGTTCTGTGCATTCAACTAACAGAGTTGAAGCTTACTTTTGATTGAGCAGTTCTGAAACACTCTTTCTGTAGAAACTGCAAGTGACATTCGAGCGCTAAGGGCCTATAGTGGAAAAAGGTATCTTCAAATAAAAACTACACAGAAGCATTCTGTGAAACTTCTTTCTGTTCTGTGCATTCAACTAACAGAGTTGAAGCTTACTTTTGATTGAGCAGTTCTGAAACACTCTTTCTGTAGAAACTGCAAGTGACATTCTGAGCTAAGGGCCTATAGTGGAAAAAGGATATCTTCAAATAAAAACTACACAGAAGCATTCTGTGAAACTTCTTTCTGTTCTGTGCATTCAACTAACAGAGTTGAAGCTTACTTTTGATTGAGCAGTTCTGAAACACTCTTTCTGTAGAAACTGCAAGTGACATTCGAGCGCTAAGGGCCTATAGGGAAAAAGGAATATCTTCAAATAAAAACTACACAGAAGCATTCTGTGAAACTTCTTTCTGTTCTGTGCATTCAACTAACAGAGTTGAAGCTTACTTTTGATTGAGCAGTTCTGAAACACTCTTTCTGTAGAAACTGCAAGTGACATTCTGAGCTAAGGGTATAGTGGAAAAAGGAATCTTCAAATAAAAACTACACAGAAGCATTCTGTGAAACTTCTTTCTGTTCTGTGCATTCAACTAACAGAGTTGAAGCTTACTTTTGATTGAGCAGTTCTGAAACACTCTTTCTGTAGAAACTGCAAGTGACATTTGAGCTAAGGGCCTAGTGGAAAAAGGATATCTTCAAATAAAAACTACACAGAAGCATTCTGTGAAACTTCTTTCTGTTCTGTGCATTCAACTAACAGAGTTGAAGCTTACTTTTGATTGAGCAGTTCTGAAACACTCTTTCTGTAGAAACTGCAAGTGACATTCGAGCGCTAAGGGTATAGTGGAAAAAGGAATATCTTCAAATAAAAACTACACAGAAGCATTCTGTGAAACTTCTTTCTGTTCTGTGCATTCAACTAACAGAGTTGAAGCTTTTTGATTGAGCAGTTCTGAAACACTCTTTCTGTAGAAACTGCAAGTGACATTTAGCGCTAAGGGCCTATAGTGGAAAAAGGATATCTTCAAATAAAAACTACACAGAAGCATTCTGTGAAACTTCTTTCTGTTCTGTGCATTCAACTAACAGAGTTGAAGCTTACTTTTGATTGAGCAGTTCTGAAACACTCTTTCTGTAGAAACTGCAAGTGACATTCGAGCGCTAAGGGTATAGTGGAAAAAGGAATATCTTCAAATAAAAACTACACAGAAGCATTCTGTGAAACTTCTTTCTGTTCTGTGCATTCAACTAACAGAGTTGAAGCTTACTTTTGATTGAGCAGTTCTGAAACACTCTTTCTGTAGAAACTGCAAGTGACATTCGAGCGCTAAGGGCCTATAGTGGAAAAAGGATATCTTCAAATAAAAACTACACAGAAGCATTCTGTGAAACTTCTTTCTGTTCTGTGCATTCAACTAACAGAGTTGAAGCTTACTTTTGATTGAGC
>NW_022097188.1:0-44185 GCF_006542625.1 Nomascus leucogenys | reverse complement strand
GGCCGAGTCCACTTGTGTGCCCAGAGTTCAGTGAAGTTTTGCTCAGTTGCTCGTCAAATAAAGTCTGATCTATTTCCACGGGGAAGGAATCAAGTCAGCAGATAAAGATCGTTTCCATGCAGTGCCCCTGTTGCCACACGTCCATGTGGCTGTGTGGGTGTGTGCCACGCAGGAAATCTGAGCAAGGGTTTGATCACAGGGGTATATGTGTCTCCGTGTGGGCACGTGTGCACATGGATTCATACATGTGTGTTGTCCATCTCTTCGAGCTCTCCAGCTCACTCCGTAGGCATCTACCCCTCTCTGTGCCGAGGGCAGGCTGCAGCAGGGGACGAGCTGGCCCATGGCTCTGTTCCCGCAGCCAGACCTCCGTTCCCGATGGTGCCAAAGCCGGCTGAGGCTGCAGCCCCAAACTACCAGAGGCCAGTCACAGGACAGCAGGGCGCATGTGGCGGCTGCACAGGGACACTGGTCATGGGGTGCAAGTCAGAGAGTAAGGTGGGCTCCCTGGTCTTCATACAGCCATGGTGGGTGGTGCGAGATGACCCAGGCAGACTAGGGTTGCAGAATCTCGGGCTCCAGCACAAGAGATCAAGTGATGTGAAAACTCTGGAAGCCACAAGCTTTCTGGGAACCACCGAAGACAGTGGAAGTGCAGCAGGCAGGCCCCATACAGAATCCGCTTGGGGCAGGGGCCTGACACGCCAGGCCCACACCTCTCACTGGGAGAGCCGGAACACGTGGCCTCATGTCTGAGCCCCAGCTGTAAACACAGTCAGGACCAAGGGAGAGGGCACCAGAAGAGCCCCCAGCCCAGAGCAGACCCCGACAGAGGCCATTCCTCCCATTTCCCCTGCCGTCCCGCAAGGGCCTTGAGTACCTGTCAGTCCAGACTCCAAGTGGCCTGGAGGCCTCTGGAGGGAGCCCGGGGGCGGGTTCAGGATCTCTCTCCCTTATACTCAAGCCAACAAGGTTGCTTAGCAACTTAGAGGAGTCTGGACAGACAGGAATGGCTGCTTTGGGAGTCAAAACCTGGCGTTACATCTGCCATTTGGAAACCACATAACTTTGAGGAAATTATCCAATGCCCTGTGCCTCGCTTTCCACCATGTAAAATGTGGTGCAACAAGCAGGATTTTCCTAAACTGACCCTGGGATTCCCTCCAGTTTGCCTGGACAATGAGCGAGGTGGGGACAGGCACCCCCTGATCCCAGTGGGAGGGGGTTAGCCAAGGTCAGCTTCTTCCCATACCACACGGTCTCCAGGGGAGGGGCAGCTGAGGCTCCCAGACAGCTCCTACAAACATTGGGCACCCCAAACCAGACTGTGCCAGATGTGTCTGCTTGAGCCCACTGGGAAGACTGCTCTCACACTTGCCCTAAAGGAGGGAGGTCAGCAGAGCAGGGCCACCCATAGGGACACAGCAGCTCCCTAGCCTCAGAGTGGGAGCAGACATGCCCAGACAGGCACAATGACAGACTGAACAACCAGGCACAGTCACAGACACACAGGGCAACCAGGCACAGTGACAGACAGCAGGGCGACCAGGCACAGTGACAGACAGCAGGGCAACCAGGCACAGTGACAGACAGCAGTGAAACCAGGCACAGTGACAGACAGGGCAATGAGGCACAGTGACAGACACACAGGGCAACCAGACACAGTGACAGACAGACAGGGCAACCAGACACAGTGACAGACAGGGCAGCCAGGCACAGTGACAGGCACACAGGGCAGCCAGGCACAGTGACAGACAGACAGGGCAGTCAGGCACAGTGACAGACAGGGCAGTCAGGCACTGTGACAGACAGAACAACCGGGCACAGTGACAGACAAACAGGGCAACCAGGCACAGTGGCAGACACACAGGACAACCAGGCACAGTGACAGAGAGAACAATCAGGCACAGTGACAAACACACAGGGCAGCCAGGCACTGTGACAGCCAGAACAACCAGGCACAGTGACAGACAGAGCAACGAGGTACAGTGACAGACAGAGCAGCCAGACACAATGGCAGACAGACAGGGCAACCAGGCACAGTGACAGACACACAGGACAACCAGGCATAGTGACAGACAGGGCCACCAGGCACAGTGACAGATGCACAGGGCAGCCAGGCACAGTGACAGACAGAACAACCAGGAACAGTGACAGAGCAACCAGGTACAGTGACAGACAGAACAACCAGGCACAGTGACAGACAGAGCAACCAGGCACAGTGACACACACACAGGGCAGCCAGGCACAGTAACAGATGGCAGGTCTCACCAGCCTGAAACAGGGCTCAGTCATTCCATCAACAAATGCTCATGGAGCATCTATCTGTGGCACATTTTTCTAGGGCGGTTGGCAGAGCAGGGTATGAAGCAGACAAAAGCTTGTCCCCCACAGAGCTTACATTCTACTAACAGGAGACAGATAATAGATTAATTAGCAGACTAGCATGTTACAGCATCTTAAGTTTTGGGTGGAAAATGCAGAGGGGACATTGGTACAGGGAGAGGTGCATGTGTAAACCCCCATCTACCACCAGGCCTCTCTGTGGACTCACGCACTGAAATAACACCTCTGGGAGCCCTGCTATTACCTGGCCTGCACATCCCACTGTCCAGAGCACAGTCCTCCATCGTTTCAGAACAAGAAAACTGAGAAGGGTAGGACCTCACCAGATTCTACATTCAGACAAGTGCCAAAGAACACTCTCATAGGACTCCTCTAATTTGGTAGCACATGGAAGCACTCCGATGTCTCAGCCATTCCCCTTCCTATTTGTAAATCAGCATCCTAAATGGTGCTGCCTCAGTGAGCTGGTGACAAATGCGCTTGAAATGCATTCTCCTGCACACCCATAAAGTTGATTTAATATTTCAATTAATCTTGCCTCTTCCTCTTCCACAATTTATGTGGCTGCTTTTTAAGCAAGTCTTCCTTGGAGCTTAAATGAGCACAAGCGTAAACATCAGTTAATTTATCTGTTTCACTAGACATAATTTCATATCCCTGAAGCACCTCTCCATCCCCTTTATGGGCTGGCAGAAGGGCTCCCCTGGCCAGCACATGGGGTGACAGTCTCTAATTGCATTGCCAATGAGGGCATCTATCGTGTTGTGTCTTGCCTACTTTGAGAGGCCATAAATTCAGATGCCCAAGTAAATGAGGAACAGGTATTCCCTCCCACAGAAGAGGACACTGAGCAAGGCAGCCAGGGCATGGAGGCTCGAAGAGACCAAGAGAGTCTTCTGGCAGGAGCAGAGGCAGGCAGCCAACAGCTCTCTCTCTGATGCCATCACCACCTGGCCAGTCTAGAAGGTTCATGTCAGCCTTTAGCACTGAACTAAGCTCAGCTCAGAGACTTGTTTTGTGTTCTGCAGGGAAAGCATCCAAAATCCACACCGTAACCACTTTCTAGTATCCTGGGGGATACCTTGAGGCAAGGTGTTCGTGTAGGTTAATGAGGAGAATTGCATTGCTTATTTCTCGCTTGGTAGGGAAGCCTGGGAGGGTGATGCTGGCAGGATAGGGACCTCAATCATCCTGACAGGCCCACTATATTAGGCGATATGAGCTCTTATTCAAGCTCTGTAACTGATGTGCTAGTTGGTCTTGGCCAAGCCATTTTCCCACTATGGCCTAAGTTTCCTCACATGAATAGAATAAACTGATTTCCAGGTCCTATAAGATGGTGGACTTAGCCATGTGCAGTGGCTCATGCCTGTAATCCCAGCACTTTAGGAGGCCAAGGTGGGAGGAACACTTGAGGTCAGGAGTTTGAGACCAGACTGGCCAACATAGTGAAATCCCATCTCTACTAAAAACACAAAAAATTAGCCAGGCTTGGTGGCATGTGCCTGTAATCCTAGATACTCAGGAGGATGAGGCAGGAGAATTGCTTGAACCCAGGAGACAGAGGTTGCAGTGAGCCGAGATCACACCACTACACTCCAGCCTGGGTGACAGAGTGAGACTCCATCTCAAAAAAAAAAAAAAAGATGGTAGACTAAAATGACCCCAAAGCTCTTCGAATAGAGACACCAAGAAATACTGGGTTAAGTATAACAAATATTACATGCATAGCTAAGCTCATAAGAAATTTTTTAAAATCTTTGGACAGAAACAAAGAAAAAACTAAATTCTACACTCTGCAGTATATAAGCTGCTGCCATGATGCCAATAGTAGAGTGGGAAGGTATTAGTACCAGTTAATTAGATGGCTAAGTGTTAACATTTACATAGGACCAGGCAACAAGGATTCAAGAACATAAAGATGACACAATTTTATAAAAGTACATGCAGTTTTGAAATGTATTCAAATATAACTTTCTGAAATTAAAAACACAGTTTTTGGATTAAAAATCCAAAAAGATGGGTTTGATAGCAAATTATATATGTTTGAAGAGAGAAACAGTAAACAGGAAGATCTGAAAAATTCAACGAGAATAGAGATCAAGAGATTGTAGTGATGTCAACAATGTGGTGAAATAGGAGGTCCCAGTCCTCATCCTCCCATACAAGCACCAACTTAACAATGATACACAAAGCAAAATACCTTTATGACAAGTCCATAATTTGGAAAAAAAAGAGAACAGCCACATTGAAATGGGTGACAAGAGCAATTTTATCTAACTAGCATAGCTCAGGGCCTGCAGAAAGTATCTCAGTCCATGACTTCTCCATCAGTGAGAAAGAAAAAGTGAGTGGAGTATATATTTATTGTTCCCAGTATTTTGGGGTGCTGCCCAAGGAAGCACTTTCTATCCCACCTCACCCAGAGCTCTGGAAGAACTGGCATAATTTAAACACATGATTGAAGCTAAAAGCAAATGAATGGAGTGGGCAGCTAATTGCAACTAGCATGGCTTTGTAAGACTGGGAGAAAGTGCACAATCCAGAGACTTCTCTACCAGGAAGGAAGGAGAGGAGTGGAGAATACACATTCTTACACAAGGTTTGAGAAGTTCCTGGAATCTGTAGCCAGGCTGATTGGCAAAGGTCTTTCCCTCTCAAAGCCAGTCCACAAAGACCGGGAAAGGTGTCTGTGTCTTCAAATGCACAAAACCAAGGCAAAACTACAAGGAACATGAAGAATCAGGGAAATATTACACAACCAAAAGGAAAAAATTAATATCCAGTAACCAATCCTGAAGAAATGGAGATCTATGAATTGTCTAACAAAGAATTCAAAAGAATAACCATACAGAATCTCAATGAATTAAGCAAAATCAAGAAAATAATATATGGGAAGATAGCCTGTTCTCCGCTGTGCTGCCTGTTGCATCCTTGCAAGTGAAAGAAAGGAAAGAAAGAAAAAAGAGAAAAGAGGAAGGAAGGAAGGAAGGAAGGAAGGAAGGAAGGAAGGAAGGAAGGAAAGAAGAAAGAAAGAAAGAAAGAAAGAAAGAAAGAAAGAAAGAAAGAAAGAAAGAAGAAAAGAGGGAGGGAAGAAGGGAAGGAAGGAAGGAAGAGAAAACAATGTATGAACAAAATGAGAATTTCCACAAAGAGGCAGAGCCATAAAAAAGAACCAAACAAATTCTGGAGCTGAAGAATACTTTAACTAAACTGAAAATTCAAGAGAATGTTTCAACATCAGACTTATCACAGACGAATAAAGAGAAAAAGAATGAAAAAGTTAAGAAAGCCTAAGGAAATTAAGGGACACCTTCAAGTGAACTAATGTATACATCATGGAAGTCCCAGAAGTGGAGAGAGAGAAATGGGCAGAAAACTTATTTAAAGAAATAATGGCTGACAGCCAGGCATGGTGGCTCATGCCTGTAATCCCAGCACTTTGGGAGGCCAAGGCCAGTGGATCACTTAAGGTCAATAATTCAAGACCAGCCTGGCCAACATGGTGAAACTCCATCTCCAGTAAAAATACAAAAATTAGCTGGGCATGGTGGCAGGCTCCTGGAATCCCAGCTACTCAGGAGGCTGAGGTAAGAAAATGGCTTGAATGTGGGAGGCAGAGGCTGCAATAAGCCAAGATCACACCACTGCGCTCTAGCCTGGGCAACAGAGTAGACTCCATCAAAAAAAAAAAAAAAGAAAAGAAAAGAGAGAGAGAGAGAGAAAGAAAGAAGGAAAGAAAGAAAGAAGGAAAGAAAGAAAGAGAACGAGAAAGAAAGTAGAAAAGAAAGAAAGAAAGAAAGAAAGAAAGAAAGAAAGAAAGAAAGAAGAAAGAAAGAAGGAAAGGAGGAAAGAAAGAAGGAAAGAAAGAAAGAAAGAAAGAAAGAAAGAAAGAAAGAAAGAAAGAAGAGAGAAAGAGAGGAAAGAAAGAGAAAGGTTGAAAACTCCTCAAAAGAGAAATGGATCTCCAGATTCATGAATCCCAAAGCATCCAAAATATGAAGAACCCAAAGAAATCTGAGATAAATTTATAATCAACTTTTCAAAATTCAAAGACAGAGAATTTTGAAAGCAGTAAGGAAAAAGCAGCTCATCATATACAAGGGAACCTTCAGGAGACTATCAGTGGGTCTCTCAGTAGAAGCCTAGCAGGTCAGAAAGAAGTAAGGTAATATATTTAAAACATTGAAAGAAAAATGGTGCCAACTGAAAATATTATATCCAGAAAGCTTATCTTTCAAAAATGAACAGGAGATACTCACTGGCAAACAAAAGCTGAAGGAATCCATCACCACTAGATCTGCCTTACAAGAAATGCTTAAAGAAACTCTTCAAGTTGAAAAAAAAAAGAATGCTAAACAGCAACATAAAGAAATACCTATTGAAGATACACAATAGAAAAGAGAAAGGAATCAAAACATATCACTACAAAAAATCAATGAAACACAAAGGCAACAACAGAGAAAAAAAGAAACAAAAGAACCACACAGACTAAAAAATGCTTAACAAAATGTCAATAGTTAGTCTTTCCCTAGGAATAATTATTTTAAATATAAGTGCACTAAATATAAGTGCATACAAGTGTTAAATAAAACAGAGTGGGGATGGACATAGCAGACAAAATACACTCTAAGCCTAAAACTATCACAAGAGACAAAGAAAGACATTTTAAAATGATAAAAGGATAAATTCATCAGAAAGATATAACAATCATAAATATATGCACCCGACATCAGCACATTTAAATATGTAAAGCAAACATTGACAGAAATGAAAAGAAAAATAAACATAAATACAATGATGGTAGAAAAACTTTAATATTTCCCTGTCAATAATGGATAGAAGACATCCAGACAGAAAATCAATAAATAAACAGTGCACCTGAACAAAGCTATAGACTTAGAGAACGTAACAAACATTTACAGAATATTCCACTCAACAGCAGCAGAGTACACGTTCTTCTCAAGCACACATGGAACATTCTCCAATATTCATAATAGTCAAAAAGTCCAAACAACCCAAATGTCCATCAATTGACGAATAAATGAATAAAATGTGGGCCAGCTGCGGTGGCTCATGCCTGTAATTCCAGCACTTTGCGAGGCCGAGGCGGGTGGATCAAGAAGCCAGGAGTTCGAGATCAGCCTGACCAATATGGTGAAACCCTGTCTCTACTAAAAATACAAAATTTAGCCAGGCATGGTTGTGCGCACCTATAATTCTAGCTACTCGGGAGGCTGAGGCAGGATAATCACCTGAACCCAGGAGGCAGAGGTTGCAATGAGCCGAGATCATGCCACTGCACTCCAGCATGGGTGACAGAGTGAGATTCTGTCTAAAAAAAAAAAAATAGAATGTGGTATATTCATACAATGAAACATTATTCATCCATAAGAAGGAATGAAGTACTGATACATGCTAGAATACAGATGGCCCTTGAAAACATTATGCTCAGAGGAAAAAGCCAGATACAGCTAGGCTACGTATTGTATGATTCTATTTACTGTGATACCCCCTTACCTTCAGGAGATAGATTTCAACACCACTAGTGGATGCCTGAAGCCACAATAGTTTCTAATCCTACGATACTATGTTTTTTCCTATGCATGCATACCTATGAAGTTTAATTTATAAATTAGGCACCATAAGAGATTAGTAACAATAGCTAAGAATAAAATAGAAAAATTAGAACAATATGCCAGCTTCTGTGAAGGCAGAGTTACATTAAAAACAACCACCATATGCCAGCAACACTGCTCTTGCACTTTGGGTCTTGATTAAGTGAGTGAAGTGTTGCTGGAACACAAGCACTGTCATACTGTGGCCGTTAATCTGGTAACTGAGAGGGCTGCTAAGTGACTAACAGGCAGGAAGCGTAGACAGCATGGACCATGCTGGACAAAGGGAGCGTTCATGTCTGGGGTGGGACAAAGTGGGATGGCGAGAGATTTCATCATGCCACTTACAATGATGTGCAATTGAAAACTCATATATTGTTTATTTCTGGAGTTTAATCTTTTAGGACTGTGGTTGACTTCAGGTAACTGAAACCATGGAAGGTGAAACCACAGATAAAGCAGGACTGCTGTGTTTAAAATGTCCAGAAGAGGCAAGTTCTTGGAGACAGAGATCAGTGGTTTCCAGGGGCGGTCAGGGGGAGCAGGAATGGGATGTGACTGCTTAATAGGTACAGAGTTTCTTTCTAGAGTGAGAACAATGTTCTGGAACTGGTGGTGATGACTGTACAACTTCTGAATGTACTGGACGCCACTGCATTTGTACAATTTGTTTATCATTTTATTATTTTTTTTTTTTTTGAGACAAGGTCTCACTCTGTCCCAGGCTGGAGTGCAGTGGCACAATCATGGCTCACTGCAGCCTTGATCTCCAGGGCTCAGGTGATCCTCCCACCCCAGCCTCTTGAGTAGCTGGGACTACAGGCATGCACCACCATGCCACCATGCCACCATGCCACCATGCCCAGCTAATTTTTGTATTTTTTGTAGGGATGGGGTTTCACCATGTTGTCCAGGCTGGTCTCAAACTCCTGGGCTCAAGTGATCCTCCTACCTTGGCCTCCCAAAATGCTAGGAGTATAGGCGTAAGCCACTACTCCCAGCCTTGTACAATTTAAAATGGTTACAATGATGAATTTTACATTGAATTTCACTTCATAGGACATTTTTTTTTAAACAACAACAAACCTCTTTAATGGACACATAAATTCCCTGGGGGTCTCATTGCAATGCAGATTTGGATTAAGGAGTCCGGGTGGGTCCTGAGACCCTGATCCCCTTGCTTCTCACCCATGGCCACATTTTGAGAAGCAAGGCCACTCGAAGGGCCCCCTCCTCTGTGAATCAACCCCCTGCTCCATCTGCCCCTATAAATAAGGAGTGCTAAAGCACAGATGGCGGGAGTGGGCGTGTCCCCAGGTCTGAGCCTGGAGGGGGTTGCCGGCCTCCACCAGGCATGGAAGTGGAGGGAGAGGGGGCTGTAAACGGGTTACTCTGTCAGCAGACACAGAGGAGACCAAAAACAGTAGCTTTTATTTCACACGAAGATGAGGAAGGAAGGCGAGAGGACAGCGCTGGCTCTCAGAGGGTGCTGCCTGGCAGGTGCACCACCTCCAGCTGCTGGGCTCCAGCTCCGGGGCTCAGAAGCCATCTGAAAGAAAGCAGCGGCCTCCATTGAGCAAGCTGGGGTGCTGCAGGGTACCCGCCCCGTGGTGCTCAGCAGTGCCTTCCCTCCCCTCCCCAGCCCCAGGGAACTCCTGCGCCAGGGACACAGGGATCAAGGAGAGAACAGAGTGCAACCCCATCCCTGCCTGATCAGTAGGGGTGCCCATCTTCCCTGCGACGGTTTTGGGGTGAACAGGAGTGGCTCCTCAGGGGAAAATGAAAAGAGCTGAGGAGCTCCAGTCGTGAGAAGGCCAATGAAGCAGGCAGCTTCTCCGCGCCGGGGTTGTGCTGAGATGTCATCTAGGGCCGGCTCTTCCAGAACCTCATTTGACACCAGGAGGCAGCGACCGGGTGTGGGGGCGGGGTGGTAGGGAAGGGGAGCAGGGATGATGCCGTCCCGATTCCGTCCCCAGGGGGCGCTGGGACCCTCCCTGCTATCCAGGCTACACCTGTGCCGTGTAGCAGCCGTCCCCGTCTCGCCTGCACAGCGCCAGATGACAGCAGCCCAGAGGCTGTCCTCTGCCACCTGCACTGCTCACCTTTTCCGAGGAGGTCGGAGACGGGGCTGAAGGGTCCCCCCGTCAGGTTCCAGGCCAGCTCCTCTAGCAGGCCCAGCAGGCCTTTCACCTGTGTCCGCAGGTGATCCACGGTCTTCTGTACCATCTAGAGTGAGAAGGTGGGTAACGTCCAGGACAGGAGTGGTGCCACGTTCTGCTTCATTAGCCAGGTCCTAAGAAGCAGCTGGCGGTCCAGTGGGGTGCAGTGGGAAAGGACTGGGCGCTGCGGGACCTGGGTTTTCCTCACTCAGGCTCTGCCCCTACCTGCCTCAATTTCCGCAGATGACAATATCCTATGGGGCTCGCTCTCTAAGGCTCCTTCGTGTTTGGCACTCAGTCACAGATTTGGACGAAGCGCGTGTAGCTTACCTTCTCCCTTTTGGACTTTGCAGCCTGGAGCTCACATTCCTTTTGTTATTCTGCTCCCTGGTGGTGTCTCTGCCAAATGACAGGTCTGGGATTTTGAAATTTACTCAGGGTTCTTAATGGTTTTTCCCTATGTATGCCATGGACCCCATTGGCAGTCTGGTGAAGCCTACAGACCTCTTCTCAGAATAATGCCTTAAATGCAAAAAATAAAACGTAGAATTACCAAGAGCACCAATTGCATTAAAATATTATTCAAGTATTAGGCCGGGCGTGGTGGCTCACGCCTGTAATCCCAGCACTTTGGGAGGCCGAGGTGGACGGATGGATCACTAGAGGTCAGGAGTTCGAGATCAGCCTGGCCAATGTGGCGAAACCCCGTCTCTACTAAAAATACAAAAAGAAGCCGGGCACAGTGATGCACATCTGTAGTCCCAGCTACTCGGGAGGCCAAAGCAAGAGAATCGCTTGAACCGGGAGGTGGAGGTTGCAGTGAGCCGAGATCATGCCATTGCACTCCAGCCTGGGCGACAGAGAGAGACTCTGCCAAAAAAAAAAAAATCAAATATTTAAAATTAAACTTTTTAGCCCAGCATGGTGGCTCACACCTGTAATCTCAGCACTTTGGGAGGCCGAGGCGGGCAGATCACTTGAGATCAGGAGTTTGAGACAAGCCTGGCTATATGGTGAAACCCCATCTCTACCAAAAATACAAAAAATTAGCCGGGCATGGTGGTGCACGCCTGTAGTCCCAGCTACTCAGGAGGTTGAGGCACAAGAATCACTGGAACCTGAGAGGCGGAGATGGCAGTAAGCCGAGATTGTACCATGCACGTTAGCCTGGGTGACAGAGCAAGACTCTGTCAAAAACAAAATTTAAGAATTTGGATATATGTATTGGCTGGGCACAGTGGCTCATGCCTGTAATCCCAGCACTTTGGGAGGCCGAGGTGGGTGGATGGCTTGAGCTTAGGAATTCGAGACCAGCTCAGACAATATAGCAAAACCTCACCTCTACAAAAAAATACAAAAATTAGCCAGGCATGGTGGTATATGTGCCTGTAGTCCCAGCTACTTGGGAGGCTGAGGTGGAAGGATTGCTTGAGCCTGGGAGGTGGAAGTTGCAGTGAACCGAGACTGCGCCTCTGCACTCCAGCCTTGTCGACAAACAGAGACCCTGCTTCAAAAAAAAAAAGTGTATTTATTAACTCACTAACTCACATGATCTAACATCAGGCCTAACAACAACTGAAATTTTGACATAATGAAGGATATAAATGTTATGTTGAGATATTCATAACTAGAAGAAGATGAAATTATCTGGATTTCTATTGATGCCAAAGTTATAGTACTATTAACACCACGGCTTGCTGTCTGTATTTATGATGAGTGGGAATGCTCAATTTCAGTTAAAGGCTTGTGACAATAAAGATGAAAACTTTTCCCCACACAAGTTAGGATTCGTGGCTATATAACAAAACAGGGACTGGATTTCCACCTTCCCATCCAGTAATGATGCTGAAATATCGGGTGGGGTAAGTAAGGCCTTAGGGGAGGCAGGGTCCATGGGGGGCTCGCCAGCCTGGCAGCCTAGATGGGAGGGTGATGTTGGACTGTTGGACAAGGTGGCCCCAGGGCAGGATTGGCCCGATGTCCTGACATTCCAAAGCAAGCCTGCATCTGCCCACAGAAACATCATCCTAGAAGGTGGTCCTGAACCCGGATATCCTTCCAAAGCACCCTGTTACCTCCCCTATGACATCTAGATGGCATTGCATAGCCACACACACTGTGCTCTGAGCTGAGTCTCCTCGGGGAGCTGTGAAGCGTTCTGCAGCTGTGGGAAAACAAGTCTTGTCACTGTGGGACGCTTAGTTTTCCATATTGCCAGAGACTTCTGTAAACACTGGGCTCAAGTCAGGTCAGTCCTCAAAGCAACCTCAAGAGCAAGCAGAGGATGGCCCAGGTGGGGGTCAGTGTGCAAGTGTCAGTTATCTCAATCCCACCATCTCTACAGCCACAGTCACCTACAGACCCAGATGGACTTCCTTAAGGAGGTGAAGCCCAGGGAGGAAGGGAGGGCAGGCTTCAGCCAGGAAGAATGGCACCTGCAATGATGGAGAGGCCTGAAAGAGCACGGTTCACTGTGCAAAGCCTGCAGGCAGCCTGCAGTGGCTGGAGATACAGAGTGGGCGGGAGAGAGACTGGAGAGGGAAGTCCTGGAAATAAGGCCGAGGAGGCAGAGCTTTAACCAAGAGGCTTTAATAAACCAGTTCTGATGCTTGTTTTTGTTGTTGTTGTTGTTTTGTTTTTGACGGAGTCTAGCTCTGTTGCCCAGGCTAAAGTGTGATGGCGCAATCTCAGCTCACTCCAACCTCTGCCTCCCTGGTTCAAGTGATTCTCCTGCCTCAGCCTCCCGAGTAGCTGTAGGAATAGTGAGGAAGAAAATGAGAGGAGGTATTTCAGTAGCAGCATTGACACTGGGAACCCATTAGTAACAGCTGTCATGTGATGAGTGCTTACCATGCACCATGTAGGGTGCTCACTTAACATGTCCAACAACCTGTTGTTATGCCTAATCTACATATAGGAAAACTGATGCACAGAAGCGTGAAAGGATATGTCCAGAGTCACTACTCATAAGCAGAGGATTTGCCATTCAACCTGCTCAACTCTTGATTGAGCATTGTTCTCCTTGAGTTAGCTCTTCCAGGCACCATCAGCCTTCACAGCAGAAGTCTGAGATCCCTGATTCCAAGCTCGGATTTCAGAGTTGGTAACCCTGAGATGCCTGTGGGGCACCAGGGTTGGCTGGAACCTTGGAGAATGCTGACACTCAGGAAGGAGGGTGCTGCCTCAGCAGTCAAGAGAAGCCAAGAGCTTTACAGATTCTACAGGGGATGAAAAGGGTCAGCATGGCCGAAAGCAGTGGGAAGGTCTAGCAAGGTAAGGACTGGAAAGAGAGCACGTGAAAGGCCCTGCTACATTTCACCCCAGCACTTTTAGGAGTGGAGGAAAAGCAGAGTTTGGATTACCGTGACATGAGAAGGGAAGGTGAGGTTGGGAGTGGAAACTTGGATTCTGGAAAATTTCATGAAGCTTGGCTGTGAAGGAAGGGAGATTGGAGCGCAAGGTCTAGAGAAGTATTTATGGTTGTCATTTGTTTTTGTTTTTGTTGTAAGCATTGGAAAACACAACCATGCTTACAGCCTGAGGGACAGGAGGAAGACAAGAGAACCCAAGGAATGCACTTCCTGAATTGATGGGAGGCCCTGGATCCAGAACGGGTGGGACCACATCTGGAGGGAAGACAGTGGGAATGCAGCAAAAATGGGCAAAGGTAAGCCATCTAACTAGAGGGCCAAAAAGTGGAGTGAGCTCCCACCTGATAGCCTCTATTTACTCGGTGCAGTAAGATGGAGATCACGTAGGGAGGAGAGCTAGATGTTAAAATGTCAAGAATTCTATGAGTAGGTTGCTAAAAACAGACATTAAAATAGTGACCATGGTGTCTGGAAATGGTAGCTCATGCCTGCAATCTTAGCACTTTGGGAGGTCGAGTGGGAGGATCGCTTGAGGCCGGGAGTTTGAGACCAGGCTGATCAACATAGTTAGACCCCTACCTCTAAAAAGAAAAAGTTTTTAAGTAAAAAAAGAAAAAAAATTGTGACCATGATGGGAACATTTACACCACAGCAACCAACAAACCCCCCCCACCTTTTTTTTTTTTTTTTTTTTTTTGAGAACCAGTCCATCAGTGCACCACTAGGTAAGGGACTTGAATACAAAGAGGGCTTCAAAAGGGGATGTACAGAATGAGGGATGCAGTGGAGGGGGACCATGCAGAATAAGCTGGCATCAACAAGGAATCCTGGAAGCATGAGTCCTCCCCCTGCAGTGCTCCACAGTCTGGGTGCAGAGCGGCAAAGACAGATGGCCAGATGGAGCTGAAACCTAGGAGTCTGCAGGATGGATGTGGTGGAAGCGAGGGGCCAAGGAACTGAGATTTGGCCAGCCAGGGATTTAGGAGAGGAGCCTTGGAATCCAGCTGGGATAAGGAAACAAATGAGGCCAAGAAGAGGGCCAATAAATTGGGAGAAATGGGGGCTGAAGAGACTGGAGGTCTTAGAATCACAGGAGGAACAAGAGGTAAAGAATATTGCAATTTTAGCTTTTAGAGTTAGAGCAGCTTCAGATAGTAACAATATTAAGGCTGTGGCCATGGATGTGGGCATCCAAAGCTCAGTTGGGGGAGAGAGTTACGGAACTGATCTCTGTACGTGCAATGTTTGTAGCTCTAAGGCCTTGGTGTTGGATGGGTTGGCCAAGGGGTCATCTGCAGTTGTCTAGAAGTGGGGCAGGTCTTGAGATAGGATGGATCGGGTGATGGTTGTGTAACTCTGAGAGGCCGAGTGATTTGTCTAAGGTCACACCATCTGCAAATGCCTGGAACTCAGGCACCCTGACCTCCAGGCCTCATCTCAGCAAGATGGGGCCCCCTGCCCTGTGATTTTCTGATTCCAACTCTGTCTAGCTCTCAGCTCTTCCACTCAGGGATGAGAACAAGACCAGGAACAAAACGTCCTTCCACTCTGAGCATCTTTTGTGGAGAACAATCTGTTTTTCAAATTCTTCTTTTCATTATTTCCCTCCACTGAACTTAGAAAAACTCTTCAAAAGATAATGGTGTTATTGCTGAATCTGGGGAGGAAGGAGGACATTATAATGGCGCTTTGGTTATTTTTTTAAGGTGAGTCCTTTAAAGAGCTATACTGAAATATTTACAGATAAAATGCTATACTGTCTTGGATTTACTTCCAAATAATCCAGGCCTGGGTGGGGATGGGGGAGAGGCATGCATGGATATTTAGAGCAAAGAGGATGGGCTGAGAGTTGCTAATTGCTGAAGCTGGGTGATGAGCACATGGGGGCGCATTCAGCGATTCTCTCTACTTTTGTGTGCATGGTTTGAAATGTTCCATAACAAAAGCTGGCTGTCTGGCGGGGTTGTCAGCAGAAAGCAGCAGCCATCGTGGGCTGCAGGCATCCATGTAAAACATTCAGAGAGAGAGGCCCCTGGGGGCTATGCTCCATCCTGGCCCCACATTCTGAGAAGGCCCTTGAGAGGCAGGAGCAGGTCTAGAGGAGGCTATGTGAAGGGACTCCTTTTTTTTTTTGACAGGGTCTCACTCTGTCACCCAGGCCGAAGTGCAGTGGCATGATCATGGCTCACTGCGACCTCTGCTTCCCGGGTTCAAGCAATTCTCCCACCTCAGCCTCCAGAGTAGCTGGGACTATAGGCACACACTACTGCACCTGGCTAAGTTTTGTATTTTTTGTAGAGATGGGGTTTCACTATGTTGCCCAGGCTAAGCTCGAACTCCTGGGCTCAAGTGATCCACCTGCCTCAGCCTCCCAAACTGCTGGGATTATAGGCATGAGCCACCACACCCAGTCTGGGACTTCAAATTTTAACTCAATTGTCTCAGCTGAAACTGGGCTGCTCAGCTTGGAGAGGAAAAGCTCTGAGGGGGCCCAAAGAGCTGTTCTCGCCCACAGAGTGGCCGACCTGGGAGAGGGCCTGTCATCATGAGTCTGTGGATACACACACCCTCTGCTGGCTCTGTCCAGAGGCCTTTGGCCAAGCCTTTCCCCGGAGGCTCACCTGCCTTCTTCCAGACCCTAGCCACTCTCCCCTCACACACCTCTCCCAGGCTCAACCAGGAGGACGCAGGGTGACCCCTGCCAGCCAAGTGGGAGTCTGGCTGCTTTGGAAGTCAAGAGCAACCAGAGCCTGCTCCTCTCCACTGGCCTAAAAGACCCTGTTCTCTACGTGTCTGTGACGAGGTCTCACTTGGCTCCAAAACCCGTCCAGGGAAAAGGCTGGGCTGAGGTCGCTCCCCACATGGCTCAGCATTAATCCTTCACATCTGGACAAAGCTGTGCTCTGTGCACCCTGGAGCTACTGTCCATGAGCTCATCAAGGCCTCCATGGAGTGCATCTGAGAGAGCAAGCTTGGAGCGGGGCCTGACATCGTACTGCCTGCTCCCTCTGCACCAGGGTCCTCACCAGGGCGCTGACTTGAATGCATCATGGCAGAAAACATGCTGGAGACCGCTGTTCTCAGCCTGGTTCAGCCACTAATGATTGTGGGATTGTGAGAAAGTTTATTCTCCTCCCTGAGCCTCTGCTGCCTCCTCCATAAAATGGGTTAGGGTAGGCTTGAGGCCCTGACTCCCCCATGTAGCTCATCCTTCATTCTTCTCTGTCTTTCGGAGGCTGCAGAGAGGCCTCAAAAATCAGCTACAAGAGCTGGGCTCAGTGGTTCATACCTGTAATCCCAGAGCTTTAGGAGGCTGAGGCAGGAGGATCACTTGAAAAGAAGTTTGAGGCCACCCTGGGCAACATAGTGAGACTCTGTCTCTATAAAAAAAAAAAAAAAAATTAAAATTAAAAAATTAGCCAGGATTGGTGGCATATGCTTGTAGTCTCAGGTATTTGGAAAGCTGAGGTGGGAGAATCGCTTGAGCTCAGGAGTTTGACACTACAGTCAGCTACAGTTGCACCACTGCACTCCAGCCTGGGTGAAAGAGAAAGACTCTGTCTTGTTAAAAAAAAAAAAAAATTAGTAGACACACACATGCACCCACGGGGCTGTCAGTGGCTCAGACAAGGGGAGCGGAAAAGGCTGAAGTATTATGATGATTAACCCTGAGCAGCCAAGGCTGTGGGCTCCGCAGGGCTCCCTTCCTTCCTTTCCTCCTCCTCTCCCAGGCCCCGCCAGTTGGGAAATGGACCTCCTTGGATGCTGCATTGTTTTCTCTGGCCCGGCTCCTGCTCGGGGCCTGATGTACACCCTGGATGGTGGCCATGGGCAGGGCATCCAGTGCTGGTGAGTACAGGCTGCTGTGGAGCCCGGAGGCCCCAGGGGCGGGCTGGGCTGGGCTGGCTGCCCCAGTTAAAGAGATGTGGCCCCTGGGTCCCATCCTCTGAGGCAGAAGTACCGCTCCATCTACTTCCGGGCCTTACGGGGAGACCTTTTGTATCTGGACCCAAACAGTAAGAAAGCGCCACAACTCTGATGATTTCTGCATGCTCAGTGATGAGAAATGTTTTCTCAGTGGCGTCCGTGAATGGTGCTGCTGTATCTTCCAAATTGTCAAAATCACACTCTGCTTTGAAAAACAACCCTGGCCACCTGGGGGGTTAATTATATTTGACCACATTCAATATAATAGAATAATAAATTTACCACATCCAATATTTGTATTAAAATGGATGATTCATTCAAAACCATCCACAGGTTTTGATTATTTTTGAAAGCAGCAGAACACTATTCTTTAAGTGTTTCTATAAAAAACTTCAAAATGCAGGCCAGGCGTGGTGGCTCATGGTCTAAAAAGCCATCAGGGATAAAGGTTTCTCTGAGTGTTGCTAAAAGAAACCAAGACTGGGGCCCAGTGTTGTGGCTCATGCCTGTAATCCCAGCACTTTGGGAGGCCAAGGCAGGCTGATCACTTGATGTCAGGAGTTCAAGACCAGCCTGGCCAACATGGCGGAAACCCCCCTGCCCCTGTGTCTACTGAAAAATGCAAAAATTAGCCAGGCGTGGTGGTGCACACCTGTAATCCCAGCACACTGGGAAGCTGAGGCAGGTGGATCACTTGAGCCCAGGAGTTCGACACCAGCCTGGCCAACATGGTGAAACCCTGTCTCTACTAAAAATACCAAAATTAGTCAGGTGTGGTGGCACGTGCCTGTAGTCCCAGCTACTCGGGAGGCTGAGGCAGGAGAATCACTTGAACCTGGGAGGTGGAGGTTGCAGTGAGCTGAGATTGCGCCACTGCATTCTAGCATGGGTGACAGAATGAGACCCTGTCTCAAAAAAAAAAAAAAAGAAGAAAATATACAATGCCTGGATTTCCTTTAAAATAATCCAGGGAGGGGAGAAAGGGTAGAGACTATAGATGAGATAAAACTGCCCATGAACTGATACTTGTTGAAGCAGGGTTAATAGCACATTATATCATTCTTTCATAAACTATTATTTTGTATTTTTTGTATCCAATAGTTTTCATAATCAAAAGTTAAGATATATCATCTAAAATCTGAAAGAATATGCACAAAAATGTGGGAAGTCAATGTGAAATTACACTAACACATGAATACTTTCCTCCTTTTCTTCTTTTTTTTAGACGGAGTCTTGCTTTGTCACCCAGGCTGGAGTGTGGTGGCTTGATCTCGGCTCACTGCAAGCTCCGCCTCCCAGATTCAAGTGATTCTCCTGCCTCAGCCTCCCAAGTAGCTGAGACTACAGGCTTGTGCCACCACGCCCAGCTAATTTTTTGTATTTTTAGTAGAGACAGGGTTTCACTGTGTTAGCCAGGCTGATCTCGATCTCCTGACCTCGTGATCTGCCCACCTCGGCCTCCCAAACTCCTTTTCTTCTTTATCTGTAGCAATGAGCATGCATAATCAGAAAGAAAAATAACATTTAAAAGTGGGCTTAAAGTCTCTGTTACTAGTTGTGGCTAAAAGGGGCACCAAAAGTAGCCACTTGTGGGCAGGCTGCTCCCTCCTCCCTCTGGGAGAAGCACAGGTGCTGCTTTGTGCCTTTAGCTCCTGGAGCCAGAGGCTGAGCTGGGAGGGAGTAAAGGAGAGGGGGATGGGAGGGTGTGTACTGGGGCCTGTATTCTACGCTGGGCAGAGTCCCAGCCACTCCTCATACAGCTTGTGAGGAAGCCATTGGTGGTCATCTTTAACAGGTGGGTAAACTGAGGCTCAGAGAGATCAGCGGAGTCATCTAAGAGAATGTGTGTTGATGCATGTTCCCTGCTGGGCACTCCCTCTCTCATCTAATCCCTGAGGCCAGCCCTGTGGGGTGGGTATAATTCTCCCCAATTTATAGAGGAAGCAACAGCACCAGAGAGGAGAAGGGACTCACCCAAGGCAGGGGATCCTGAGGGCTGGTCTGGATCCTTTCCCCAAGTGCTTAATCCCACAGTTCACCGGGCCCTGAAAGGCTCTAGGGGCTTCTATCTTAGCACAGGGCACTTCTGCCAAGGTTGGGGCAACGACTGGTTGGGGGGGGGCAGGAGGCCTGGATGCTTTGTGAGGGCTCTGCCTTGGCACCACCATGAGATCTGAGCTTTCCCCTCACCTGGGCAACTGGAATGAGCAATAGCCATCCCCGGCTAAGGGGGGTTGTGGCTTGTAAACTGTAAAGTCCTGTGCAATGTGCGGGGTGGTGAAATGAGCATCTGTGTACTGCCCCAGACTGCAGTCTAGTAAGTCACCTGACATGAATCACCCTGTCTGAGCCTCACCTGTGAAGGGGCAACATTAAGCTGAGGGGGGAGGTGGGGGGAAGAAAGGGGACAGCGAAAGGCAAGGAACCCAGCTAATGGAAGGAACCCCAAACAGCCTCTCCCTCCCGCACAGCTCTCCATCTCCATCCAGTCCCCCGTCTCCACCCAGAACAGCTCAGTTCCCCAGAGAAGCTCCCTGGAAACCAGGAGGCTGACTTCTTCACCAACTGCAGAACCACCTGAGGCCACCTGGCAGGTGAGTCGGTGGCCTTTCTCCTGGGCTCGCCTGCCTGGCTCCTTAAGGCTGTGCTGGGCTGGCTTGGGTCACTCACCCTTCGGTGTCTGGCTTCTTAAGCAATGTCCTATAAAGCCAGGCCTGAGCCTCCGCAGGTCCTCTGAGATGGAGCTGGCCTTTGGGGCTGCCCCACCCAGCAGCTGTGACCTCCCACCCCAGATCCTGGCTCCTTCTCTATTGCCAGCTCTACTCCGGGCATCGAGCTTCCCTCTCTCTCTCCTTTTTGGTCTCTCTCAAATCTTTCTCTTTTCTTATCCTGTCTCCCTCCACCCCTTGCCATTTCAGTCAGTCTTTCTCTTTCCTTCTTCTCTTTTGTCTCTCAAACTCTTTTTTCTCTCTATCTTGGTTCATATCTGTTCCGGGAAAGCCTCTTTCTGTCTCGGCCTCTCCTTTTTTCCTTTTCACTGTTTATTCTTGCCTCTCTCCTTTATCTCTCCATTGCTCTACTTCTCTGCCTTTTTCTGAGCCTGTTTTCTCTCACCATCTTTCTCTCTATCCCTCCCTCCCTGCATCTGCCTCCCTCTCCATCTCGCTGCTGTGTCCAGCTCTTTCTCTAGCTCATTCTTTGCTCGCCATCTGCGGATCTCCCCGGCTGCGTGTCCCCTGCCGTGCTCCGCGCCCCACTCACCGGCCAAAGCGCCTGCGGCGCAGAGCTGGGCCAGCCCGGCCAGCGCCCAGAGCAGGGGCCGCATGGTGCCGGCCTGGCTGAAAGCAGCGTGGCATGTGCCCGCAGCCGCCCTTCCCGGGTCGCGCCCGGCAGGCCCGGGAGGAAATGCTCTCAATCCGAGCCAAAATTCCTGGGCGGCTCCGGGCTTTCTGGCTAGAGAGAACCCGCCCCTTCCAGAGGCCCCTGGGCACCCCCTGGGCAGCGCAGAACCCAGAAACCCCCGGGAGCTGAGGCACCGACGTGCCACCCGGGAGCCTCCAGAGGAAAGGGGGCCCCCCCCTGAGTCCCCGCGCCTCCTGGGGGCACGGGAGGAAGGGGAGGGGTTGGGTGAGGTCATGGGCTCCAGGCCACTGAGCCTGGGGTCAGGAGTTTGTTATGAGCCCATTTCACAGGCAAGCAGATTGAGACTAGAGAGAAGTGTCTTCCTCAGCATCACTCTCAGCCATGGCACAAGATCTGAACCCTTGTCTCCTGGGAGTGTGGAAGGTTTTCTCTGTCTACCAAGAAGAAGAAATTAATTCTAATTACATGGAACAGTGTCTGCCCCTAAGAGGGAGACCCAGACACTCACTGCTCTGGTAAGGGAGTGATAGCAATGTGAAAAGGAACTTTTCCAAAAAAAAAGGTAAAATCATGACTCTCGTAAAGATACGAAATTAGCATATACTAAAGGTTTTATTTAATTCATTATTAATGAGGGGACAAGTAAGATGGTACAAGCAGTCCAAAGTTTAGATCACAGCAGTGGAAACTTCCCCTATGGGACATGCCCATCCAACAAGTGCAACAAGAAATTAAGTTTTAGTGAAAACACCAAGAAAAAAGCTACAGCTCTAACTTCTCTGCTGCAGAGCCCTGAGTGCCTTGCCTGGCTGTAAGAGGAATACTTTCATCACCAAGCCTAGGAGAATGCCTTTGTCCATCAAGGGTCCCCACTGGGGTTAACTGGAGCCCTTGCAGATCAAGGCTGCCTCTCTGCCTTCTGTGTTCCTGGCTGTGGCTGTGCAGTTGTCCGAAACAGTCACCACCCTAACCAGTGATCCAGTTCTCACTCCCTCCTCCAGAGCAAGATAATAACCTCAGATGAAGAAATTCTGGTTCTGAGCCCGACAATCTGAGACAGACTCAGATCTAAATCTTTGTAAAGCCTTCAAGGAGATGCCCACGTGAGCTGGCTCAGAAGAAGAATTTAGTTCAGGAATGCCAAGAATTTCTCATGCTTGGCGGTAGGACATTCCTTGATAATTTAGCCAGGTGGGAAGTTGTCAAAGAACTGCCAAACCCATAAGGATTCTTGCAGCTCACAGCCAGGGGCTACCTTATATTTTGAATATAAGATTAAGAAAAAAAAAACACAAAAAAATATACAATACATTCTTGTTGTGGTAGAGCATAAAGTAATTAAGTATACAGAGTAAAACATGAAAGTCTTTTCTGTTACGAATTCCCTCTGTCCGATGATTCAGGTCCAGTTCCCTCAGCTTGGTAGGCTCTGCCTGTTCCACATCTATGCATTCCCCGTCTATCTAATGTATATTCAGACATAAATGTATATACATGAGATCAAATCATAGATATTTTGAAGATTTGCTTTCATTCATGTTTACCTCAGTCATAACATTAAATCTTGGGTGGGTGCAGTGGCTCACACCTGTAATCCCAGCACCTTGGTAGGCCAAGGTGGGTGGATCACCTGAGGTCAGGAGTTTGAGACCAGCCTGGACAACATGGTGAAACCCTGTCTCTACTAAAAATACAAAAATTAACCGGGTGTGGTTGTGGGTGCCTGTAGTCCCAGGTTATTGGGAGGCTGAGGCAGGAGAATAGCTTGAAACCGGGAGGCTAAGGTTGCAGTGAGCCAAGATTGCACCACTGCACTCCAGGCTGGGCAACAGAGCAAGACTTCGTCTAAAAAAAAAAAAAAATCTTGGAGATTAATCTATGTGAGTACAGAAAAATCTACTTAATTCCTTTTAAGAGTTACAAAATATCTCATGAATGGATGCAAGCAGCATTATTTATCCAAACAGTCCCCTATTGATGGACATCTAGATTGCTTCCTTTTTCTCTCCAGTATAAAATAAACTTCAATAAACATACCTTTGCGTATATTTTTATGTACATAGTACATACTCATGTATTTCTGAAAGGCTGGAAGAGGAATTATTGGGTCAAAGGGCCTTTTACATTTTGCCAGATAGGCCAAAAACTGTTCCCCAAATTGTCACTAAATCCACAGGAGGGACCGGAGGTGTCGACAGGGGTCTTCCAGCGCCGTTCCAAGGTGCACTGTAGTACATGTTTGGTCTGCGTAAGAATTGGGCTGCAGGGGGCACCATGTACATAAACTACTTCTGGATTGGAACTACCTGAAGTGTAAACCTAGCGGTCACCTACATTCCTACCAGCACTGGATATTTATCATTTAAAATTTTGACAGCTCGATGATGGAAAATGTTACCTTGTTGTTATTTTTATTTACATGCTATTTATTATGAGAGAGGTTAAGCTTTATTTGCGTCTTCAATTACTTTTTTCTATTTTCCTCTTTTTCCTTTATATACTCTGATTATTAATGCAATGCCTGTTATGTATGTTGGCAATGTCTTCTTCCAGCCTTCCATTATCTTTACGTTTCTTGGTGGTGTCTTTCATCATTCGGAAGTTTTAAATATTAGGTAGCCAAATCTAATATTTTCTTTTATGGCTTATAGTGTTTACAACTTGCTTATGATTCCTTGAATCAAGGCTGTAAAGATATTGTTCTACGTTTTCTTCAAATAGTTTTACGGTTTTTTTCAAGGTTTAATGTCTAATCCATCTAGAATTTTTATGTGATTGCAAGGAAGGATCAAACTTAAAATTTTCCCTAAATGGATATCTAAATGTCCTAATTCTCTGTATTGAGTGGTCCAACCTTTTGCCACTACTTTGAACATAAAGTAGTTAGCTAGCTACTCATTTCCAAGGGGAGTTCTGGGAAAATCTCTGTACATCACGTCTGTCACAAGGTCAAGGAAACAAAAATGCAAAATAGACATAATTTCAATAAATACTGAAACCATATTTGATGAAATTAAACAACCCTCCCTAAC
Source organism: Nomascus leucogenys (assembly GCF_006542625.1). Taxonomy (NCBI): domain Eukaryota; kingdom Metazoa; phylum Chordata; class Mammalia; order Primates; family Hylobatidae; genus Nomascus; species Nomascus leucogenys. Next base: position 20,369 of record NW_022097188.1, on the reverse strand, counting down.
TTAAAAACAGTAATAGCAATAAAGTTAGGATAAAAATAAAAGAAATAATGGGACATTTCCTTAACAAGATAACTACTTTTTAATTTTTACATTTATAATTTTTCAAATTAAAAAAACATAGAGATAAGGGGTATTGCTGTGTTGCCCAGGCTGGTCTCGAGCACCTGGGCTCAAGTGAACCTCCTGCCTCGGCTCTCCAAAGTGCTGGGATTACAGGAATGAGCCACCACGCCTGGCCAACTACTTTTATCTTAAATAGTTCATATGTATCTACAAGAAAAAGGAGAAATGTATTCTCTATTAAATCAGGAATGAGGTAAAGATGCCATATTGGCCAGGCATGGTGGCTCATGCCTGTAATCCCAGCACTTTGGGAGGCCAAGGTGGGAGGATCACTTGAGCCCAGGAGTTCGAAACCAGCCTTGGCAACACAGCATGACCCCATCTCTACTAAAAATTAAAAAAATAAATAAACATTAGCCAGGCATTGTGGCGTGCGCCTATTACTGGGGAGGCTGAAGCAGGAAGATCACTTAAGCCTGGGAGTTTGAGGCTGCACTGAGCTGTGATCATACCACTGCACCCCAGCCTGGGTGATAGAGTGAGACACTGTTCTAAAAAATAAATAAATAATTTAAAAATTAAAAATTAAAAAATTTTAAAAGGATGCCACTATCAACAAGTGTTTGCCTGGGCATGGTGGCTCACGCCTGTAATCCCAGCACTTTGGGAGGCAGAGGTGGGTGGATCACTTGAGGTCAGGAGTTCAAGACCAGTGTGGCCAACATGGGGAAACCCTGTCTCCACTAAAAATACAGAAATTAGCCGGGCATGGTAGCACACGCCTGTAATCCCAGCTACTAGGGAGGCTGAGGCAGGAGAATTGCTTGAACCCAGAGGGCGGAGGTTTCAGTGAGCCGAGATCATGCCACTGCACTCCAGCCTGGGCGACTGAGCGAGACTTTGTCTCAAAAAAAAAAAAAATTAAGTGTTTGGAAATCAACTTATTTCCTTATACCAACAGAAACCAACCCAAACATGTAAAGGGGAACTCCTGGGCAAAATGATAGTATGGAGACAGTGAACCCAGTTTACAAACCTCCTCCTTCCAATATTATCTAAAGTGGCCATCGAAATTAAAGATAGGGGAGACTGGCATCAGTGGCAGGAGCTAGAGAAATATGCCAACCATATGCCAAGCCTCAAAGCAAGGGGGTAGCCAGCTGGATCTAATAATACCTCTTATTATTTATTATTCTATTATTTGCTAAACTTCTCTGAACCTGGTATTGTGCTAAGGCTGCATATGCAGTATCCTATTTAACCCCTGCATCAGTAAACCTATCAAGTAGATATCCTTATCCCCATTTTAAAAAATGAGATCTATTAAATATATTTGATTCAAGGGTGGAGGGTGGCAGATCCCAGTTTGGAAGCTAGGTAGATCTGGTTCCAAAATTCATGGTCCTCAGCATGATCAGGCCCCTTGACTCTCGAGCCCCAGGAAGGGCACTAAATAGAGAATCTGGAGAAGAGTGGAGGTGAGAAAGGGACAAATGGGATATAGTGGGCACAGAGGGGCAAGCCCTGTGCCGTTAGGGGAGAATGCTCATAACCACCTGCATGAATGCAGTGCCCTAATGTGCAGATGTTTCTCTTTCACTTAATGCTCCCATGACCCTGGCAGGTAGCCTCATAATCCACGCAGATTGTGACAGTACCTGCCACGGTCATGGGAGCATGTAGAATATGAGGCTTGGAGAAGTTAGGAGGTGGCCCAGGGCACACAGATACTATTTAGGAATTTGGGGATTTGCCTCCCAGGCACCTGTGTTGCCTCCACAGGCAATGCTACAGGATGTGCACAGGTCCTCCCAGCCTGGCTGGGCCGGGGCACAAGTGGTGGGGAATCTGGCAGGGGCTTGCTCTCCCAACTCATACTCAAAGGCAAAGGGCAAAGGAAACAGGAAATAGGGGCTGGTCATCTCTCTGGGGAGAGAAGTGGGGTGAGAGGACAGCCCAATTAAAAGAGCCTCAGTGGTTGGGAGGGCCTGAGCTGTACAAAGCCTCCTTGTCTTCTCCCTTTGGCACGAGAGGATTTCCAGAGATACCAGGAAGACCCACACCGGGAGAGTTCTCAGTGAGCACTGGGCAAGGCTAGCCCACTCTCTGCACAGACGGACAGGGGCTACTAACCCAAAGCACAGAAGTTATAGCCGGAGAAAATGAGCCAGTGAAGTGCGAATGTGGATGTCTCTGTTGAGGAAAGGAAAAGGAGGGGGCGACTTGATGGGTTGAGATTTAAGTTTTTTTGAGGTTGGATGCAGTGGCTCACTCCTGTGATCCTAGCACTTTAGGAAGCTGAGGTGGGAAGGTGGCTTGAGTTCAGGAGTTCAAGACCAGGCTGGACAACATAGCAATACCCTGTCTCTACAAAAAAATTTAAAAATTAGCCGGGTGTAGTGGCACACACCTGTAGTCCCAGCTGCTCAAGAGGCAGAGGTGGAAGGATGACAAGCTCGGGCAGTCAAGGCTGCAGCAAACTATGATGCCACCACTGCATGCCAGCCTAGGTGACAGAGTGAGACTCAGCTCAAAAAAAGAAAAAGAAGGTTTTTTTGTTTGTTTGTTTTTTGTTTTTTGGGTTTTTTTTGGTTCGCAAGTTTTATTCAAGAACTCATACAAAATATTCCAGATAAATGAAATTTAATCCTCGTCTTCTTCCTCTTCCTCATCCTGGTTAATTTGGAAGTAACATAACTCTGTTTGCTGTTAGCAGCTACGCCAACCAATCACGTAGATTATTCTTCTTCAAAATTTTTGGTGTGATATTTCAAATATCTTTTGGAAAAAGGCACCTCAGATGTCATGGTGATGCTGCTCTTGCTCCTTTCGATGGCCACCACCCCTCCACCAAGTTTCCCAGCTTTTCAGTTCACTTTGATCCTGTCTTGGAAAAGCTGCTCAAAATTGGCAGCATCCATGATTCCATCTTCCACAGGGTGGGTGCAATCAAGAGTGAACTTCAGAACCTGCTTCTTTTTTTTGCCCCCATTCACCACAAGCTTTTTCCCAGGCACCATGGCAGCAGTGGAGGCAGAAAGAGAGCTGTTTCTTTTTAAATTGTTATTAATTTTATAAAGTTTCAGTAGCTTTGGGGGTACAAGTTATATTCGGTTACATGAATGAATTGTATAACGGTGAATTCTGAGATTTTAGTGCACGCACCACCCAAGTAGTGTTCAACATACCCAATATGTAGCTTTTTATCCCACACTCCCCACCCATCCTCCCCCTTCTGAGTTTCCAGAGGCCACTATATCACTCTGTATGTCTCTGTGTCCTCATAGCTCAGCTCTTACTTACAAGTAAGAACATATGATATTTGGTTTTCCATTCCTGAGTTACTTCACTTAGAATAATGGTCTCCAACTCCATCCAAGTTGCTTCAAAGACATTATTTTGTTCCTTTTTATGGCTGAGTGTTAGTCCATGGTGTATATATACCACATTTTATCCATTCATTGGTCAATGGGCACTTAAGGTAGTTCTGTAACTCGGGAATTATGAACTGTGCTGCAATAAGCATACCCCTTTAATCTGGCCCCTTTCTTACATGTGGCCCTGAATCCTCCCAGGTAGGAGAAGATGTAGGAAGATGGGGAGGTCTGCTTGGTACAGGGAGAAGCCAAGTGTAGAGTGAGAGAGGTTTAATATTAACAGTTATGACTGGGCGTGGTGGCTCACACCTGTAATCCCAGCTACTCTGGAGGCTGAGGCAAGAGAATTGCTTAAACTGAGGATGCAAATGTTGCAGTGAGCTCAGATTGCACCACTGTGCTCCAGCCTGGGTGACAGAGCAAGATTGTCTCAGAAAAATAATAATAATAAATATAATAATAATATTGGCCAGGCGCGGTGGCTCATCTTGTAATCCCAGCACTTTGGAAGGCCGAGGCGGGTGGATCACTTCAGGTTAGGAATTCGAGACCAGCCTGGCCAACATGGTGAAACCACATCTCTACCAAAAATATTTTTTAAAGTTAGCCGGATGTGGTAGCGCTCACCTGTAATCCCAGCTACACAGAAGGCTGAGGCAGGAGAATCGCTTGAACCTAGGAGGCAGAGATTGCAGTGAGCCGAGATCGTGCCACTGAACTCCAGTCTGGGTGACAGAGCCAGACTCCATTTCAAAAATAATAATAATAATGTTAACAGTTATAATCCAATGTTATAGTTCTAACAGCCAACAATGATTTTGACTTCATGTCCAACCTGGTGTGAAGTACTACACAGTCTGTTTTTTTTAATTTGTAAAAATTTTATTATAGATTTATTTTTTCTGATTAAAATATGTTTAATTTTTATTTTTTATGGGTATATAGTAAATATATCTATTTATGGGCACAAGAGATGTTTTGATGGGGCATACAATGTGTAATAATACATCAGGGTAAACGGGGTGTCTGTCACCTCAAGCATTTATCATTTCTTTGTGTTACAAACATTCCAATTGTACTCTTCTAGCTACTTTTAAATGTACATAGAAAAGGTACAGTAAAAAGAAAAAGAAAAAAACATAAAATGTGCAATAAATTATTGTTGACTATAATCACCCTGTTTTGCCATCAAATAATCTTATTCATTTTAACTATATGTATTTCAATACTTTTATGGAACAGGTGGTTTTTGGTTACATAGAAAGTTCTTTTATATATATATATATTTCATTAGTTTTTGGAACAGGTGGTTTTTTGGTTACCTAGATAAGTTCTTTTTTTTGTAATTATACTTTAAGTTCTGAGATACATGTGCACAATGTGCAGGTTTGTGATATAGGTATACACATGCCATGGTGGTTTGCTGCACCCATCAACCTGTCATCTACATTAGGTATTTCTCCTAATGCAATCCCTCCCCTAGCCCCCTGCCCCCTGAAGGCCCCAGTGTGTGATGTTCCCTTCCCTGTGTCCCTGTGTTCTCATTGTTCAACTCCCATTTATGAGTGAGAATATGCAGTGTTTGGTTTTCTGTTCTTGTGTTAGTTTGCTGAGAATTACGGTTTCCAGCTTCATCCATGTCCCTGCAAAGGATATGAAGTTCTTTTCTTTTCTTTCTTTCTTTTTTTTTTTTTTTTTTTGAGACAGGGTCTCACTCTGTCACCCAGACTGGAGTGCAGTGGCATGATCTCGGCTCACCACAACCTCCAACTCCCAGGCTCAAGTGATTCTCCTGCTTCAGCCTTCTGACTAGCTGAGATTACAGGCATGTGCTACTACCACCCAGCTAACTTTTGTATTTTTTGTAGAGACAGAGTTTCACCATGTTGACCAGGCTGTTCTCGAACTCCTGATCTGAATGACCCACCCACCTTGGCCTCCCAAATGCTGGGATTACAGGTGTGAGCCACCTCACCCGGCCAACATGCATGAGCTATTTAGTGGCAATTTCTGAGATTCTGGTGCACCTGTCACCTGAGCAGTGTACACTGTATTCAATGTGTTGTATTCTATCCCTCACCCCCTCCCACACTCCCTTTCCCCAGTCCCCAAGTCCATTATATCATTCCTATGCATTACATCCTCATAGCTTAGCCCCCACTTATAAGTGAGAACATATTATCTTCGGTTTTTCATTCCTGGTTACTTCACTTAGAATAATGGTCTCCACCTCCATCCAGGCTGCTGCTAATGCCATTATTTTATTCCTTTTTGTGGCCGAGTAGTATTCAATGGCTACATAGTCTATTTTTCAGTTATCTTGGCTGCTACCCTGTGCAATGGGTTCTGTGATTATCCCAGAGCTTAGCAATAGCAGTTTTCCAACCAGTGTCTTTTGAATTGATAAATCCACATTTAGAAGGGGAGGAAACTGGCCTAAATTGAGGGCCCAGCAAAAGAACTCAGCCACCTATACTGCCTGGTATCCACGTAGTCCGTTTTGAGATGTTTTAGCAGCAGATTCACATTGCTAAGTGTCAATTCAGTTCACTGTGAAATCCATGGCTATTTCCTGAAAATTCGTCAAGCTATGAATTCCCTGTGGGTTCAATGGGTAGAAGTGGGTTGGCATTTCCCTCGAGCTCTTTGAGAATTTTCTCTGCAGTGCTCTCTAGGGAGATGATCTTATTTTGGCTCCTTGAGGTAAGAGTTGGAGTAAAATATAAACTGTCTGAAGACATTGCTTGGCTGAGTGTTCAGAGCATTTCTGAGTTAGTATCCCTTAGTAAGGGAGGCAGAGGAATTGAGTTCAAATCATGACTTTGTCCTTACTAGTAGTGTAGCTTCAGGCAGTTCACCTCCTCTCCCTGAGCCTCACCAACAAAGAGGGAGTAATAATAACATTTATGGTCACAGAAGAATGTGAATTCTCTTGCTCCCTGCCTCTAACCTGCTTTCCTGGGCCTGTCACTACGTTTTCTTTGCTGTATGTACTTGCAGGTTATAAGTCTCCTGAGGGCAGAGAGGGTTGTGAGTAATGCCAGCTAGGCCTGCAGAGGCCCTGGTGGAGGATCAAGTTTTCCAGGAGAGATGACTGGTGACCAAGGAAGAACTGACAGCTAACTCTGCTTCCTGAAGGTGTAAAGTAGAGGCCCGACAGGGTCTTTGAACATGAGTAGGAGTTTTCTAAGCAGTGCATCCTTCATGCCATGGAGATTGATGGAGGTGGGTGGGTGGCAGGAGAATGGGCAGTAAATCTGGAGGAAATTTTGGTCAGATTATGGAAGGCCTTGAATGCCACTCCCAAAAGAGTAACGCTTCATGCTATAGGCAGAGGTGCCAGCAGGGTTTTTGGCTGAAGAATTACACAAACCATCCAATTCCCACTTTCTTTTTCTTTTTCTTTTTAAGTATTTTTCCTTGGAAATACTTTTGAGTGTACAAAAAGAGTACAGCAAATTCTTGTACAACCTTCACCAGCCTCCCCAAATATTAACATCTCACATAGCTACAGAATTATCAAAGCCAGGAAATGAACATTAATGCAATACTGTCTGTGAATCTACAGACTTTATTCAGTGTTGCCAGTAGCCCCACTAACGTCCTTTTTCTGCTCCAGAATGCAATCCAGGACTGCCTGTGGCATTCCGCTGCCACTCTCAGTAGGATCCTTCCATCCAGAATAGCTCCTCCGTCTTTCTCCTCCTCTCATAATTTTGACAGTTTTGAAGCATCCAGGCTGTTTTTGTCTTTCATAACTTTGACACTCTTAAAGAGTACTGGCCAATTATTTTGTAGAATGTCCTGCAACTCGAGTTTGTCTAGTGCTTTCTCACAATGAGAATGAGGTTTTGTGTTTTTGGTGAGAACACCGCAGAAGTGAGGTTATATCCTTCCCCATGCATCACATCAGGAGGCACATGTGATATTGCTGCATCCCATTACTAGAGATGTTAACTTTGAGAGATGATGTAGCGAAGATTTCTCCATTGTAAAATCCTATTTTTCCTTTTGAACTTAACGAGTATCTTCTGAGGAGCTATCTTGGAGTCTATGTAAATATCTTGTTTATCATCATACTTTCACCCACCAATTTTGGCATTCATTGGTGATTCTTGTGTGCAATATTAATTACCACTGTGTTTACCAACAGGTGATTTTTCTACTTTCATAATTCCTTCTCCATTTATTAATTGTAATTCAGTGGTAAGGAAGAGCTGTCCCTTCTCTCCCAATACTTATACAATTATTTCAGTATAGACTCATGGATATTTAGTTTATTCTACCAGTGATAATCCATGGCCAACATCATTTGTATCATTGTTCCAATTGTCCCAGGTATGGCCAATGTAAGCATCTTCAAGTCACCCCTTGTGTTTGTTTGAAATGCCCTTATTCTATTTTGAGCACTTCCTTTCTGACATAAGATGTTTCAGGATTATTTTACAATTTCACTGATCCCGCCCTGTACTTAATCATTTCTCCAAAGAACTCTGCTTCCCTTTTGAGGGAATGTATTTAGAAACTAAGATCTGGGTGCTGGATGTCCTCATCGTTACTGGGGTGTCACTGCGTCTAGGGCCTCTCAGCAGACAGAACTAGGGAATATGGGTTACCAACTCTGAAACTATTTTATGGGTATTCTGAGATTGAGCAAATCAGTAAATATATTGTATTTAGTGGGAGGTAGGCCTCTCACTGTCAAAGAAAGAACTACAAATAAAAAGGAAGGGCAAAGTGAAACGTGTTGTGTTAGATTAGAATCAGAGGCATCAGCATGAGCTCCTGATTTTTAATGTATATACAGACTGACAGATATAGAAATAAATATGACCTGGCAATTCCATTCCTAGACATATACCTAGCAGAAATCCATGGTCATTAAAAAAACATGGACAAGAATGATCAAGCTGGGCATGGTGGCTCACGTCTATAATCCCAACACTTTGGGAGGCTGAGGCAAGTAGATTACTTGAGTCCAGGAGTTTGAGACCAGCCTGGGCAACATGGCGAAACCCTGTCTCCACTAAAAAATACAAAAATTAGCTGAGTGTGGTGGTGCATGCCTGTAGTTCCAGCTACTTGGGAGGCTGAGGTAGGAGGATGGCTTGAGCCTGGGAGTCAGAGACTGAAGGGAGCCAAGATTGTACTACTGAACTCCAGCCTACGGAACAGAGTGAGACCCTGAATAAAGAAAGAGAGAAAGAGAGAAAGGAAAAGAAAAAAGAAGAAAGGAAGGAAGAAATAAAGAAAAAGAAGCAAGAAAGAAAGAAAAAAGAAAGAAAGAGAGAGAAAGAGGAAGAAAAAAAAGAATGATCATAGGATCATAGCTGCACTATTATAATAGTCCTAAGCTGTAAACTACTCAAATTCCCATTGGCACCAGACTAAAGAATGAATGACCGACCACTACATGCAACATTATGGATGAAAATACAATTGAGGAAAGACATTTTCTCAAAAAATGCTGTATAATACCATTTATATAAAGCACAAACCAGGCAAAATCAATCCATGTCACAAGAACTCAGTATCAATTTTCTGCAAGAGAAATGAGGGGGTTTCTGGGCTGCTGGTAATGTTCTGTCGTTTGGTCTGGCTGCCGGTTTCTCGTGGGTGTGTATAATTCTTAAAATGTATATACGTTATTCATCAAAGTTTTTTAAAATATTCATCTCCTGGCTCTAAGCTTCATTTTATCTTCATTTCAACTCAGCTGCTGCAGGGGCCCCATAAAATGAATAGGACCAACCTCTAAACCTGCTCTGCTTCTCTTCCTTTCCAGACTAGAATTGATATTTTCCCTCCAGGACTGAGACTCCTGTTTAATTTTCTTTTATTCCCCCTTCTTTTCTTTCTTTTTTTTTTTTTTTTTTTTTTTTGGCGGAGTCTCACTCTGTTGCCCAGGCTGGAGTGTAATGGTGATCTTGGCTCACTGCAGCCTTCGTCTCCTGGGTTCAAGTGATTCTCCTGCCTCAGCCTCCCAAGTAGTTGGGACCACAGTTGTGTGCCACCACGCTCAGCTAATTTTTGTATTTTTAGTAGAGATGGGGATTTCACCATGTTGGCTAGGCTGGTCTCGAACCCCTGACCTAAAGTGATCTACCCACCTTGGCCTCCCAAAGTGCTGGGATTAAAGGCATGAGCCACCACGCCTGGCTTCCCCCTTCTTTTCACAAGTTTGATTTTTTCTTTTTCCTGTTCTTTTACTTTTGTTTCATTTTTCTTTTCTTTTTTCTTCTCTTCTTTCTTTCTTTCTTCTTTCTTTCTTTCCTTCCTTCCTTCCTTCTTTCTTTCTCTCTCTCTCTTTCTTTCTTTCTTTCTTTTTCTTCTTTTTTTTTTTTTTTCATGCCTAGGACTCTTGATCCAGTCCCACCTGCTGGTGTAGAGTGGGAAGAGATTATTTTAGCCCTACCCAACTAGGAGGCTGCATAGATGTAGGGGAGGAAAGTAACTTGCCAGGGGCTACCCTAGGTAGGAGATGGGGCTATATTCCAGAGTTGTTGAAGTTTGATACCAGCTAATGGTCTTTCAGTTACTGTCTTCCAGGTATTCGCAACAAGGATTAAGGAAGAGAATTAAACTATAATGCAACAGGCTTCCATCATTTGTAATGAATTAACTTCCATTGTCCTCATTGTTAAAAGATACATTTATTAAAAAGGATAAAAATCATCAGCCTGAAGTGGCGGCTCACGACTGTAATAGCAGCATTTTGGGAGACTGAGGTGGGAAGATCACTTAAGGCCAGGGGTTCAAGACCAGCTTGGGCAATATAGTGCAACCCCCCCTCTACAAAATAATAATAATAATAATAAATTAGCCTGGCATGGCGGCTCAAGTGTGTAGTTCTAGCTACTCAGAAGGCTGAGTTCAGAGAATCACTTGAGCCCAGGAGGTCAAGGCTGCAGTGAGCCAAGCTTGCATCACTGCACTCAAGCCTGGATGATAGAGCAAGACCCTGTCTCAAAAAAAATAAATAAATAAAATAAAATCATGACTCTCAAACAGCAGATTATAACTGACTCAAAGGAGAGGTCAAAAAAGCTACATTTATATGGAGCAAAGGAATGTTGAAACAAATGCACCAACAGAGCTCAAGCCAGCTTCTTCCAGGGTGGCAAAATGAAGTCAATTGAACCTCTACTGGTAGGACTAAATGTACAGGTCTACAGCCAAGAATTATTTTCATTTATATCAGTTATCTACATTTTACAAGCTGTAAAATAAGTCCCATGGAATCAAAAGCAGATAATGTGAAAGGGTGTGCTATAGGCAATATTTAATTTTCTATTGAAAGGAAATTTTTCCTACACTTTCCCTCTCTTTTAATAAAAAATAACCTCATCTATTCCTGGGTAATTCAACATAGTAACATATCAAATACACCTGTTTATTTCTGGCACCTCTCTTTTTTTTTTTTTTTTTTTTTTTTTTTGAGACGGAGTCTCGCTCTGTCACCCAGGCTGGAGTGCAGTGGCGCGATCTCGGCTCACTGCAAGCTCCGCCTCCCGGGTTGACGCCATTCTCCTGCCTCAGCCTCTCCGAGTAGCTGGGACTACAGGCGCCCGCCACCACGCCCGGCTAACTTTTTTGTATTTTTAGTGGAGACGGGGTTTCACCGTGGTCTCGATCTCCTGACCTCGTGATCCGCCCGCCTCGGCCTCCCAAAGTGCTGGGATTACAAGCGTGAGTCACCGCGCCCGGCCACCTCTCTTTTCATAAGGGGAAGTAACAAATCTTTTGTGATTTTCAATGGTATGTCTGGGAAAGCTCAGCTATCATTCCTTTTATTTTATTTCACATTTAGGAATTTTGGGAATGCAAAATCCAAAATTGTCAGGAGATTTGAACACTTAATGTAGGATCATAGGTGTCTGAGAAATAATATTTGCCTACCCATTTGTAAGGGTCAATACAACATTTAAAAATAGGCCGGGCAGCCTGGTGCGGTGGCTCACGCCTGTAATCCCAGCAATCTTGGGGGCCGAGGCAGGTGGATCACCAGGTCAGGACTTCAAGACCATCCTGGCCAATATGGTGAAACCCCGTCTCTACTAAAAGTACAAAAATTAGCCAGGCATGGCACACCTGTAGTCCCAGCTACTAGGGAGGCTGAGACAGAAGAATTGCTTGAACCCAGGAAGCAGAGGTTGCAGTGAGCAGAGATCAAAACACTGCACTCCAGCCGGGCAACAGAGGGAGACTCCGTCTGAAAAGATAAATTAATTAATTTAATTTAATAGGCAGGGCACAATGGCTCACTCCTGTAATCCCAGCACTTTGGGAGGCTGAGGCAGGTGGATCACCTGAGGTCGGGAGTTGAAGACCAGCCTGGCCAACATGGTGAAACCCCGCCATCTCTACTAAAAATAGAAAAAATTAGCTGAGCGTGGTGGTGGGCACCTATAATCCCAACTACTCAGGAGGCTGAGGCAGGAGAATCGCTTGAATCCAGGAGGCTAAGGTAGCAGTGAGCAGAGATCGTGTCACTGCACTCCAGCCTGAGCAACAAGAGTGAAACTCTGTCTCAAAAAAAAAAAAAAAAAGAATAGAAACCCAAATAAATTAAAATAAATTAAAATTAAAATAAAGATAGAAAATAACACGATTGTAAAGAACTTTAGCCCTCTCCCAAATAACAAATGTTGTTTCTTTAAATAATCAAAGGCATAATAAAATCAACATGAAAATCAAAAAATTATTCTGGTAAAACACTGAATCTTTGCTATCTAGGTAGATTTACATAGAAAAAAAGAATAACCCTTCATAGTATAGGTGAAGACAGCAAACAGTAAACCAGAGAAACAAGACCATGAATATTAAAAAAATTTTTTAAAGAATTTTAGTAAATTTAAGTGTTAAAATGCATATGATGTATTTTATATGCATTATATATTGTAAAATATTATATATATTTTATATGATAAAGTGTATATTATTATAAAAGCAAACTTTTATAAGATCTTAAACACATTTCATAGTGTTTAACATATTTCAGACTCAAATATTTATATATATATAAAATACCAGCCTGGCCACCATCGTGAATCTTATCTCTACTAAAAACACAAAAATTAGCTGGGTATGGTGGTGCGTGCCCATAATCCCAGCTACTCGGGGGCTGAGGCAGGAGAATTGTTTGAACAGAAGTGGAGGTCGCAATGAGCCGAGATCGTGCCACTGCACTCCAGCGTGGGCAAGAGAGCTAGACTCCATCACAAAAAAAAAAAAAAAAATTCATGTCAGCATGCTCTTTTGCATTCTACAGTAAACTAATAAAAACACAAAAATTAAGCGGTGTGTGGTGGTAGGTGCCTGTAGTCCCAGCTACTCAGGAGGCTGAAGCACGAGAATAGCTTGAACAGGGGAGATCTCTAGTTCAGTGAGCCGAGATCACGCCACTGGACTCCAGCCTCAGTGACAGAGCCAAGATGCCATCTCAAAAATATATATATATATATATGTTTTATAGGTATGTGCTGAGAGGAATGAAAAAATATTTTTTAGAAAGTTATGTTTAAATGTTTAACAGTAAATACTAATAGCTATAATACACAAAAAAAGCTCTTTGGTGTCCTCATTATGTTGGAGGCGTGTAAAGAGATTTCACCAAACAAACCAACTGCCCCAAACCTAATCTGAGTAATGCAGCTTTAAGATAAAACTACAGTACTTTATTTTCCTTAAAAAACAGAAGTATACCCAGGGGCAGTGGCTCACTCCTGTAATCCCAACACTTGGGAGGCCAAGGTGGGTGCATCACCTGAGGTCAGAAGTACTAGACCAGCCTGGCCCACATGGTGAAACCCCATCTTTACTAAAAATTGGCCCTGTGTGGTGGTGGGCACCTGTAATCTCAGCTACTAGGAAGGCTGAGAGAGAATCACTTGAACCCGCGAGGCAGAGGTTTCAGTGAGCTGAGATCATGCCACTGCATTCCAGCCTTAGAGACAGAGTGAGACTCTGTCTCAAAAACAAAACAAAACAAAAAAAAACAATACACAGTTGTATTTCTGAAACTATTGCTCCAAGCATAGTGTCAATCACTCATATTAATGATAACTTTTAAGTAAAGCAAATTCTATTTCATAGGAAGTTGGACACTTGTAACTGTGACTGTCACTTAAATATAACAGACAAGCAAAGCTCATGAATGCACGTGACACAACTCTGCAGCCATATGAATCCCTTATGGTATAACTTCTCCAAGTGGCAAAAAGAAACTCATTCATTAACAGATCCAAGATGTAAGCTCTTCATAGCATAAAAAAAGAAGCAAGGGCGGGCTGGTGGCTGATGCCTGTAATCCCAGCACTTTGGAGCCAAGGCCGGTGGATCACTTGAGGTCAGGAGTTGGAGACCAGCCAGGGCAACATGGCAAAACTCTGTCTCTACTAAAAATACAAAAATTAGCCAGGTGTGGTGGCACACACCTGTAATCCCAGCTACTCAGGAGGCTGAGGCAGGAGAATGGCTTGAAACCAGGAGGTGGAGGTTGGAGTGAGCTGAGATTGTGCCACTGCACTCTAGCCTGGGCAACAGAGCAAGACTCTGTCTCCAAAAATAAAAATAGGCCAGGTGCGATGGCTCACGCCTGTAATCCCAGCATTTTGGGAGGCCGAGGCAAGCGGATCACCTGAGGTCAGGAGTTCAAGACCAGCCTGGTCAACATGGCGAAATCCTGTCTCTACTAAAAATACAAAATTAGCCTGGTGTGGTGGCAGGTGCCTGTAATCTCAGCTACTCTGGAGGCTGGGGCAGGACAATCACTTGAACCCAGGAGGTGGAGGTTGCAGTGAGCCGAGATCGTGTCGTTGCACTCCAGCCTGGCCAACCAAGGGTGAAACTCCGTCTCAAAAAATAATAAAAGAAGAAGGCTGGACATGGTGGCTCATGCCTATAATCCCAGCTCTTAGGGAGGCAGAGGTGGGAGGATAGCTTCAGCCCAGGAGTTCGAGACCTGCCTGGGCAGTAGAGCAAGACCCTGACCTCCACAAAAAGGAAAAAAAGTATAAAAAATAAAATAAAATAATAAATAAATAAAAATAAAGAAGCAAAAGTTTATACACTTAAATTATGCTTCATAATGCATGTTTTAGTCTTTCATTTTTCCTAGAAATTATTTATGTACCCAGCAAATATCCATCAATTAAATGAGTACAAGGTTTTGAGTTACCTAAAGATCTTTGAAATTATTCTAAAGTGGACATACCATGAAAGATAACTTTGTTTTTTGAGACGGAGTTTCGCTCTGTTGCCCAGGCTTGGAGTGCAGTGGTGCAATCTTGGCTCACTGCAACCTCTGCCTCCCAGGTTCAAGCTATTCTCCTGTCTCAGCCTCCTGAGTAGCTGGGACTACCGGCCCACACCACCGCATCTGGCAAATTTTTATATTTTTAGTAAAGATGGAATTTCATTATATTGGTCACGCTGGTCTCAAACTCCTGACCTCAGGTGACCCACCCACCTCGCCATCCCACAGTGCTGGGGTTACAGGTGTGAGCGACCTCACCCAGCCAAAAGATAACTTTTGAAATAAAATTCATCAGTGCAATAAATCAATTTTTTTAAACACAGATTGACATTTACATATGTAAACATTATGTAAAAGCAATGCTAGCTTATTTTATCAGTAAGTATGTATAAGTTTAGGAAAAACACATACAAGCAGGATAAAAATGTATGCTTGCATTATACAATAATATGGGTGTACATTTCCAGAGTTCTTGTATTCATACACTGTATAAGAAGATGACAAACAATTTTGCAATGAAAAATCCTGTCCATACATTTTTGGCATGCATCAGAATATATCTGTATTCCTGAGTCAAAGGGTTTGTGCATTTGTGATTTTGATTGATAATACCAATTGCCTTACAGAAGTGACTTTAATATACACTCTCATCCTCAGTGTATGGAAATGCTTTTCTCCTCACACAGCTCTAACAAGCATGTCATAAAACTCTTTTTTTTTTTTTTTAGATGGAGTTTCACTCTTGTTGCCCAGGCTGGAGTGCAATGGCACAATCTCGGCTCACCACAACCTCCGCCTCCCAGATTCAAGCGATTCTCCCATCTCAGCCTCCCGAGTAGCTGGGATTAGAGGCATGCGCCACCACGCCCGGCTAATTTTGTATTTTTAGTAGAAATGGGGTTTCTCCATGTTGGTCAGGCTGGTCTCAAACTCCCAAACTCAGATGATCCACCTGCCTCGGCCTCCCAAAGTGCTGGGATTACAGGCATGAGCCACCGCATCCGGCCATAAAACTCTTAAATATTTTCCCCAACACAATAGGTGGAAAATTGTTCTCTTACTAGAGTATTTTTTGTTGTTGTTTTTTGTTTGTTCATTAGTTTTTGTTTGTTGTTGTTTTGTTTTGTTTTGCTTTGTTTTGTTTTGTTTTGTTTTAGACAGAGGCTCACTCTGTCACCAGGCAGAAGTGCAGTGGTGCGATCTCGGCTCACTGCAACCTCTGGCTCCCAGGTTCAAGTGGTTGTCCTGCCTCGGCCTCCTGAGTAACTGAGATTATAGGCACCCACCACCATGCCCAGCTAATTTTTGTATTTTTTAGTAGAAACGAGGTTCCACAATATTGGCCAGGATGGTCTCGATCTCTTGACCTCGTGGTCTGCCTGCCTTGGCCTCCAAAAGTGCTGGGATTCCAGGCATGAGCCATCATGCCTAATAATTTTTCTAATTAAAAATAAAATAAAATAAAATGTCAAGAACTATTTGTATTTCCTTTTCTGTCACCTCAATGTTTATATCCTTTACTTCTCTTTATTCGTTTTGAGTTGGTAGGCTTCTTCTTATTGAATAGTGGAAGCTGTTTATGTATTAGGGAAGTTCACCTCTGCCTGTGATATGATTGCACATACTTCTTGCACGTATTTCTCCCAGTTTCATGATTGTTTTCTCAGTTTGCTTACAATAGTTTTAACACAGAACTTTTTTATATTTCTATATTGTAAGATTTGCCAGTATTTCCATTAATATCCCTTTATGACTATTGTGGGGAACAGAGCTTTGGGTCCCAGCTGAGTGGCAAAGGGCACAGTCCCTCAGTGTGGAAGACCCACTGCAGGTGACCTTGATGCCAACAGGTGGCGGGCCAGGGGGATGATGTTTGATGACAATCTCCAACTACACTTGAGGACGAACTGAGACATGGGGTCTCACTTCGACAGGGTGAGAATGGATTGGCCCAGAAACCACTCCTTTCTCCTTTCAGCAAACATTCTTTGTGAGGTCGCCACAGTCTTTGCCTATGTTTTACAAATGTGATTGAGAACAGATGAAAGATCTGCCAAGGTCACACTGGATTCTGAAACCTGTTTCTGACTGTGTCATCCCCCATAACATGAATGTGCATCTTAGAGGATGATCCCCAACGAACATGTGATCTGAAAGTACATATTGTTCATTAAAAAAAAAAAAAAAAGGATGGGTGCAGTGGCTCATGCCTGTAATCCCAACACTTTGGAAGCCAAGGTGGGTGGATCACTTGAGGTCAGGAGTTTGAGACCAGCCTGGCCAACATAGTGAAACCCTGTCTCTTCTAAAAAATACAAAAATTAGCCGGGCATGGTGGCAGGTGCCTGTAATCCCAGCTACTTGGGAGGCTGAAGCAGAGAATGCTTGATCCTGGAGCAGAGGTTGCAGTGAGCCAAGATGGCACCACAACACTCCAGCCAGGGTAACAGAGTGAAACTCCATGTCCAAAAAATAATAATAATAATAGCTTATGTGGAGAATGGGGTTGCTTGTTTCTGACTGAGTATAATTTCATTTGTAATGCAGTGTTGAAATGATTGCTTCTCCTAAAAGCAGATCTTGAGAAAAAAAAGAAGAAGAAAGAAACAATTGTTGAATTCTCAGTGCTGTTTGATCGTGAGTTCCCAGGAGGCCAGATAAGCAGAGAGGACTGCGGAGGGAATTCTGCTGGGTGACAGCTGGGGCAAAGGTTAATGTGTAATTTGGGGGTCAATGTTAGTGAGGAAACTTGCCTCAAAGGAGCAGAAGTGTGGATTCAGGACCAACAAGAGATGAGTTTCTTGTGGCATAGGGGTGAGGTTAGATTAGCACTTTTAGAATATCATAGGCAGAGAGTTTCACTTTGAATAATTGCCACTCTTGGGAATCTCCAATTTGCTGTAGTCGCTGCACAGGCCTTGATTAGAAATATGTATATTCAGAACAGAAAACTGAGGGACTGTCACATGTAAGTGATTGCAGTAATGTGATTTAGACAAAAACAAAACAGAACATCAAGCACTGACCTGGAAGTGAGGACTCCAGGCAGATGTTTCCCAGCTGTGCCACTTGTTTGTTCTGTCACCTTGGGTAGGTAGCTTGCCGTTTCTGGGTGTTAGTTTTCGCCTTCTGTAAATAAGGCTGCCGGTGAAGGGCTCAGAGCATTTGCGGCCCAAGCAGTGGAAGGCAGCCCCTTTCTGCTGCAGGCCGTGGGAAAGTGGCCTTGTTGGCAAGCCTGCTGTCTGCATTCCATGCTCAATTCCCTGCCTCGGAGGCAGGCACGTCCCTTGCACCTAGATCCCAGGCCAGCAGGAAGACATGCCCATCCCAGAAACCCCGAGGCTGCTGACAGAATTGGGTGGTGATTAGGACTTGCTGGGGGCCACAGCAATCTGATTTCCATCTCCATCTCTCTCTAGCTGTGAGATCTCTGGTTAGTGCTGCCTCTGATCTGAGTATCCTCTGTACAATGGGGATAGTACCCACTCCCCTTGCAGTTACCGAAAAGATCAAATGAGACATGTGTAAATGCTTAGAACAGTGCTGGGTACATATTACATACACAGTGCTATTTTTTATTATTGGCTTAATTATTGAAATCAAATATTAACCTTCTACCTAATGTAGCATTCTCTCTACAGCGTATCAGACAACTGGCTATTCTCACTCTGCTTGGATGCTTCCAGTGACAGGTGACTCACTACTTCTCCCAGTAAATTGTTTCACTAGTAGATAGTCTTCTGGAATGTTTATGGAATTTTAAAGATGAGAGGAACGTTATAAATCAAGTGTAACTGCCTCACGAGAAAACCCAACTTCAAGAGGTGAAATGAGGCCAGGCACGGTGGCTCACACCTCTAATCCCAGCACTTTGGGAGGCTGAAGCAGGTGGATCACCTGAGGTCAGAAGTTCAAGACCAGCCTGGGCAACATGGTAAAACCCTGTCTGTACTAAAAATACAAAAGTTAACCAGGCATGGTGTTGCATGCCTGTAATCCCAGCCACTTGGAGGCTGAGGCATGAGAATCGCCTGGACCTGGGAGGCAATGTTGCAGTGAGCTGAGATGGTGCGCCCAGCTTCCTCCTCCTCTTAAATTAACTCCTTCTGGTGAGAAAACAGGAGAATCATGAGGTAGAAATGTAATAATTTCCACATAAGAAATGCAATGGTAGAGTCCATTTTAAATATGTCTTTCACAGGTGTCTGTTTTCTGTTGCTATGACTGAATACCTGAGACTGGGTACTTCACAAATGAAAGAATTTATTTTTTTACAGTTCTGGAGTCTGGAGGCCCAGGTTGCAGGGTCACATCTAGTGAGGGCCTTCTTGCCAGTGGGGCCTCTTCAGAGTCCCAAGTCAGTACAGGGCATCACACGGCAAGGAGGCTCAGGAGAGATGACCAAACTGGCTTTTCTTTTTCCTTTCTTTCTTTCTTTCTTTTTTTTCTGTACTTCAGTGGGGCAAACAATTTGGCTTTTATAACAGACTCACTTTGTGGTAACTAACACTTTCCCTTATTAGTCCATGAATCCATGAATGAATCAATCCATTCATAAGACTCTATCACTCCCAACGGCCCACTTCTCAACACTGCAGCATTGGGAACAAAGTTCCCCACACATGAACTTTTCAGGGACACATTCAAACCATAGCAACAGGAAAACCTATTTCACTGTGAATATATTAATAACAGGGAACGATTTTTTCTACAGTACCTCTGCATTTACAATAGTTTGGCTGTGAACACATTGGTACAACGCAGCTGAAATCTAGGTTTGATTCCTGGTTCCTACCGCTCACTAGGTTTTTTAGTTTTGTTTTTGTTTTTACGCTCACTAGTCTGACAGTAAACAAGGTACTTAAAGGTACTTAATTCATTGGCCCCCATTCTCTCTTTTTTTTTGTTAGATGGAGTCTTACTCTGTCACCCAGGCTGGAAACAGTGGCACGTCTTGGCTCACAAACTTCCGCCTCCCAGGTTCAAAGATTTTCCTCCTCAGCCTCCCGATACCTGGGGCTTAGGTGTGCACAACCATCCTGGCTAATTTTTTTTTTTTAGTAGAGATGGTCTTGAACTCCTGACCTCAGGTGATCCACCCACCTTGGCCTCCCAAAGTGTTGGGATTACAGGCGTGACCACCGTGCCTGGCTGCCTAGTTTTCTAACTGGAAAAATGAGTTAGCAGCACCTACTGCCTAGGGTTTAAAGTGAGAATTAAAGAATGCAAGCAAGGCTCTTAGCATAACAGCCGGCATATAGTGAGTTTTTAATTCATGTTTTATCTTCCTGTTAATAACACGGAAGCAATTCTGTGGCACTCCTGCAGATTTAAATGATATAGTGGGATTTCATAAGGCATCCTTCCCTGGTCAAAGTGTGTTTTGCAGCAGGCATGACAGGACACCAGAACAACACTAGTGACACATTGAAAACTGAAATTTCATAATGTATTTATTTTCAGTTTCCTAGGAAATACTCTGACACGCAGAACATACGCCCTCAAGCTTTCTGGCTGTGCAGATGCTAAAGCTTCATAAATGTTGTAACTACTGCCATTCTGTGTACATGTGCAACGTATTAATGCTGCACCGTTAGCCAATGGCAAGAAAACCCCTGGGTCAGCAGAGTGTTTACAATATTTGTACATTGCTATGAATACGGTATCAAAGG
>NW_022097187.1:0-78516 GCF_006542625.1 Nomascus leucogenys | reverse complement strand
CTTGGGTACACAGAAAAGGTTTATTCTCCATTGGCACTAGAACTTTGTCCTCTGTGGTGCAAGGAAAAACTGGGAGGAATATAGAACTGTGCTTTCCAATGGAACTTTCTGCATTTATAATCTGCACACAGTACAAGACCCATGAGTCACATGCAGCTACTGAGCACTTGAAATGAGGTTAGAGTGATTTACAAACTGAATTTTGAATTTAATAATTTAAACTTAGACTATGAAGACCCAGAATCTAAACAACATGGTGAGAAGAGACTAGAAGTAGGAAAAACAAATAGAGAACTTAAAATGAAAAGAGGACAAAATCTATTTAAGTCAAACCCAGTAAAAACTAACAGAAAAATATTGTTCAGGTGGACTAACCAATAAAGTTATACAGATAACTCTTTCTACACTTTTTATGATCATGTTTATCTAATATAAAGTAACTAGAAGAAGAATAATTGTGCTAAATTAGTAATAATGTTAAAAAGAATTTCTGGAATAATTAATCAAATCGGCCAAAATAGATAGTCTTGTACATCCAATGGCCACAGTCTTACTGGACTAGATAGAAATCATCATTCTATGCACAAAAAAATAGACAATTTAATAAGTGAGGGTATAAGATGAAAATTCAGTAGAAGAAAAGAAGTGAAAAGCCCAAGAAAGACTAAAAGGAATCATTCACTTTTTAATAGCAATAGCAAAAAAAGGGACAGGAAAGAAGAAGAGAAAAGAATAAGAAGTGGGGAGGGAGGTTGGAAAGGAGAAAAGGATGAAAGAAGAGCGAGGAAGAGAAGCAAAAGAAGCAACTCTCATCCATAAATTCAAAAGCTGTTGGCATTTGGAGGCAACATTGGGAAGTTCTAAAAGTTGAAGCGGTGTTACTACTTTTGAAAAGAAACCCAAGACAGATGGCATGAGGAAATGTCATATGGAGACATCTGAATAGAAAGATGCCAGTCCTTACAGACAGCTAGAATTCTGGAAGTCCTCATCATCTGATATACTTTACAACCAGATTTAGGATCCAGTTGAGAAACTCACGACGGCAACAGTCACTTGCAATGCTCCTGACTCTCCATCAAAATCAGGATCCACTTCTGTGAAAACTTGGAGACATAAATATTAATTCTGGCCAAATGTATTCTACTAACATTGCTAAAGAATCATACTGACATCTGTTTTGTTGGGAGTTTGTAATACTGCCTGTGTCTATAGCAGAAAGGGAAATGAATCAGTAAGCTCCCTCAGTTGGGGAGTGGTGAAAGTACCCCATATTTTGGAAAGATCTTTGGAAGATCAAAAATCTTTGGAAGACCAAAGACTGGCAGGAAACCTGTAACAAATGTAGTCCCTCTTGTGTATTGAGAAATGATTTTAAATTGTGTCAAATTTTATTGCATTTTTTTTTACAAATTTCAATCTATATAGATTTTAATTTGCGCATTTGGTGATAATTTTATGACGCAAAAAAACACTTGTTTTTTAGAATGACATAGTGAAAGGCACATTTCATTTGAATGCATAGTGTACCATTCTAAAATATCCAAATTTCTTACAAAGTGCTTGAGCAGTCACATACACATACAGTAATAGCAAAATATATTTACACTCTATAAAGCTTAAATTTATATCTGACTAAAAATATATATATTTTAAACTACAAAAAATTAGTGCTTTCTTCAGCTTCATTGTGTAAATAGACCCTGCCTTCTAATTTTTTTAGTGATTTGACTTCAATTAAAAAAAATTCTGTACACTGTGTAGTTACAAAATGCTGTCAGTTTTTAATGCTAAAAGCCTATTTTAGACATTACTTTCTTTGCTATTTGAGAACCGAAAAAGTGAGCAGACTGTACCTCAAAAGTATTTAGTGTTTTATTTTAATGTTGTATTAACGCTGTTTAAATTAAAGCCAGACAATATGCTAACTTCCTCTATTGTCCTTTGCCAAGGAAATTAACTGGCATTTTAAAATAACTTTAAACCACATATTGCTCCCCCTTTCTATAAGATTTACTCCCAAAGGATCTTGGGTAATAAACAATTTGGAAGGTAATATAAATCATCTCTGGACAATTTTAATTGTTCTCAGAGTACAATGAAAAGATGCTAAAACATCCCAGCAAATATTTATAAATGTTTTTAGCTCAACTCTCCATAAATCAGTGTTCTTTTTCATGTTTCTCGTAAGATTTACACCTGAACAATTTTTCAGAGATGAGCTCGCTGTGATTAAATAGTTAATTCAGTATGGGTACTTAACAGCTTGCTATTCCTGAGGTATAATCACCCTAACGTGCTAACTGGTGTTAGCTTCTTCTTTTTTTTTTTTTTTTTAATTGAAACACGTGAAGATTTGTTTAAAAGTACCATTCTAATACTTCTTCGAAAGTGGCTTCTCATTGTACTTCAGCGTAAATATGAGCACCGGGAACAGTTTCATGGAGTTTAAGTTGAGTGAACATCGGCCATGAAAATCCATCACAAATACTTTTGGATCAATAGTCTGTTTTAAAAAGAAAGAAAAAAACCACTTTTTTATAGTCCCTAGCTTTGCCATATGCCCGCCTTAAGTGGAAGGAAAATTAGTCACTTAACTATGTTTTACAAAAAGAAAAAAAGGGCTTGGAATGCTTTTTGTAAAACATCGTTAAGGGATTAATTTTCCTTCCACTTAAGGCGGGCATATGGCAAAGCTAGGGACTATAAAAAAGCGGTTTTTTTTCTTTCTTTTTTAAAATAGACTATTGATCCAAAAGTATTTGTGATGGATTTTCATGGCCGATGTTCACTCAACTTAAACTCCATGAAACTGTTCCCGGTGCTCATATTTACGCTGAAGTACAATGAGAAGCCACTTTTGAAGAAGTATTAGAATGGTACTTTTAAACAAATCTTCACGTGTTTCAGCTAAAAAAAAACAAAACAAATCAAAACTCAGAAGCTATTGGTGGCACAGGGAGCAAATGAAGGGTTGCTATTTTTAAGAGGTCTTCTTGTGAGTCAGTCAGCTTGGTTTCGCAGTGTCTAGCAACTTAACACCAATCAGCAGTGTAGTCAAAATCTCTGAACATTTCCTGCTCCTCTTCCGAAAGTATCCTTCGTTCTCGAGGTGGAGTCAGAATAGGTGCTTCTGAGGTAAATTCATCATCGAAATGACTAACATCTTCTCGTCCTCTTATGGTAGGTATAAATGGTGGCTTTACTTTTTTGTCCATCAGAGCGCTCCAATCAATTAGCCAGAAAAATGGGTGCTCTTTTACATCCTCTGCATCTTTCTCAGTAGCCCCAAGGCGCCGCTCAGGATTTCTTCTTAACAGACTTCTCATTATAGAAGTGGCTACTGTAGATAAGGACCTTGGATACCTTACTTCACCATTTACAATATTGTCATAAATTTTCTCTTCAACCTCACCACAAAAGGGAGTGTCACCAACAAGCATTTCATATATAAGCACGCCAAGGGCCCACCAATCTACAGCCCTTGTATAAGAAGTTTCTGTTAATACTTCTGGGGCAAGGTATAGAGGAGTGCCACAAAATGTGCTTGTTCTATCTCCATATCCCATTCCTTCTTTGCAAAGACCAAAATCAGCAATTTTCACAAAGCCCTCTGTATCTAGCAATAAGTTTTCCAATTTCAAATCTCTATGAACAATTTTGTGTTCATGTAAATACTGCAACCCAAGAACTACACAAGCAGCATAAAATACAGCTCTTGGTTGAGAAAAGACATCAGTACAAACGTGCATCATTAGGTCCCCACCAGCAGCATATTCCATTACAAAGCAAACATGCTCTTTGGTTTGGAAACATGCAAAAAGGTTCGTCAAAAAGGGATGCCTTACACTATTCACAGTTTCGAAAATTCTTTTTTCACGCATCAGGATGGCTACTTCACCTCCAGCCACAATATCTCCTTTCTTTAAGGCTTTTATAGCAAACATCTCATTTGTGTGTTTATATTCAGCTAAAAGCACCTTTCCAAAGTGTCCTCTTCCCAAGACAGCACAACACCTGAAATCTTGTAGATTAATCTGAAACCTTTGCTGAGATCTATCCTCAAGTTCTTGAATACCACTATATTCTAGGCCTGACTGAGGAGTATCAGGCTTGTATTCAGATTGAGATTTTGGAAGTATATTATTTCTGTCATTCTCAATATCAAAAGCAGTCTCTGAATCCTGTCCTGGTGTATCCAAAACTCTTAATTCGGAAGATTCATCTATTTCTCCAAGGGAAGAAGCTCGTGGTGGGGCTGGAGGAGGTTCAGGCTCAAGATCAAAGTCCAGTTTCACTGCTGTAGAATCACTAGCTGGAGGTGCTAGCTCAGGGATGTGTACATCAACCACTGGCACTGTAGTAGGCACAGGAGCTTGAGGGCTGAAGGTGCCAGCATGATTTACTGTAGGAATAGCTCTTCTTACTAGCCGTCTCCAAATGGCAATAATAATATTCATTTGAGGAACTCTGAGAAATCTTTTACCTGGAGTCCTTGGGCAATCTTTAATACCTTCTGGATCTGATACAACAGTATATGCATTTAATTCCTGCAGCTTGTGATGTCGTTCTTCTAATTTTTTATTTGATTTTTTCAAAATGTTGTCCACATAAGCCAAACTTTTTTATCTGTTGTGACTTTCTCAGATTTTCTTCCGTCTTTGATTTTCATTTTTCCTTATTTTTCTCTTATTCATCCTTGATATCATCCATTTCTGCTGCACCATTGTATCTGAAAGTCTAATTTTTGAACAGCACTCAATTCTCAGAAACGGAAGACTTCGGGATCCCCTGCAGTCGTGGCAGATCTCCCCTTGTTGGATTTGGCTGCTAGTTATCTTTGTTGCTGCCGATCCTATTGGATTTTTCTCTTAGTTCTTTGATCTGCCCTTGTTTATTTGCTTTTGTATTCTTCTAATTTTTTATTTGATTTTTCAAATGTTGTCTACATAAGCCAACTTTTTTATCTGTTGTGACTTTCCTCAGATTTTCAGCTCCTCTTTGATTTTCAGTTCTTTCCTTATTTTCTCTTAATTCGATCCTTGATATCATCCAATTTCTGCTGCACCATTGTATCTGAAAAGTCTAATTTTTGAACAGCACTCACATTCTCAGAAAACGGAAGACTTCGGGAATCCCCCTGCAGTTCCGTGAGCAGAATCTCCCCCTGTTGGGGGTTGGACGCCATCGCGCTCCGGTATGGACTCCGCACATGGACGCGGCCGCCGCTGACGAAGGGAGCCTTCAATCTATTGTTGCTAGGAGAACAACGAGGGTCACTATTTGGCACATCTGGAGTCCTTGGGCAATCTTTAGTATCTTCTGGATCTGACACAACAATATGTGCATTTAATTCCTGCAGCTTGTGATGTAGTTCTTCTAATTTTTTATTTGATTTTTTCAAAATGTTGTCTACATAAGCCAAACTTTTCTTATCTGTTGTGACTTTCCTCAGATTTTCAGCTCCCTCTTTGATTTTCAGTTCTTTCCTTATTTCTCTCTTAATTCGATCCTTGATGTCATCCAATTTCTGCTGCACCATTGTATCTGAAAAGTCTAATTTTTGAACAGCACTCACATTCTCAGAAAACGGAAGACTTCGGGAATCCCCCTGCAGTTGCCTGAGCAGACTCTCCCCCCGTTGGGGGTTGGACACCATCGCGCTGGTATGGACTCCGCACATGGACGCGGCCGTGGCGGCCACGGCGAAGGGAGAAGGCGGGACGGAGCTCGGAGTGGGGGTGAGGAGAGGGGAGAGAAAGAAAAAAAAACAACTAGGGATTCATGGAGGCGCAGCCCCTGCGGGAGGCGCGGCTTATTCCGTCTGGTTCATCCAGAGAGGCGGGGAACGAGGGCACTCCTAGCGGGCTTCCTCTCACTGCCTGCCGGCCGCCACCACCGCCCACACTGGAATGTTGGTCTAGTTGCTCTGGGTGACACCACAATCCGCCTCAAGCTTCTGTGTTCCGAGCACTGCGGCCACCTATTGCATTTTTTTAAAAACTTGGAGTCAATGACATGGATGACCAGTTAATCAAGGCTGCCCACTTGGATGCCTTTTTTCATGTCTCTGAAAATGCAGAGAATTCATCGAACATTCACTAAGCATCTAGAGCCGGGAATGGTGTGGACACTTATTAAATTATTGCTGAATAAAATAGTAAACCACACTTACTTAGAGGCTGGTCTTGCAGATATTACAGAAACACTTGTCAATCATAAAACAAGATGCATGTGTTCTTATAACCTGCTGACCAGTTTATCAAAGTTCTCCTCAGAGTCTTCCTTAGGTAATTGCCCTCTATTCAGCTGGTTTCCCTAGCAACAGCTGACATCCTGAGAAAGGCGGCTGTGGCTCTGCCTCAGCTCCATCCATTGCTCACTCTAGTGGGTTTCTGTAATTTTCCGTAGCAGCAGCACCTATGTTCGTGTTGTATTATCTTCTCATTGTTCTTGTGAATTTTTAAAAAATAAGGGTGGGTTATATATACAGTTTGACTCATTTCCATTAAAAACAATTAAAATGATTGATAAAATGAAAACAAACAAAAAATTCACCATCATAAATATGTCTCCAAGCTGGCAAGAAAGTAAGGAATCCTCAGATTAAAAACTGAATCGAGACAGGCACCCAGAAACAAAAGCAGAGACAACTTTTGCATTGAGGATATTTGCCATGAATTTGAGCCTGGGTGCGCAAGGTCTTGCAGGATATGGAAAAACAGAGACAAAGACTAGGGCCCAACCAGGTTGTGATTTAATAGAAACCCCACCCCCACATATAAACCCTGGACCCCAAAGCCTATACCCTACAAATAAACATGCTCTCTGCCCCTCTCCCCAGGGGACAGTGAGGACACATACTATCTGGAGTCACTGACTGTATTAGTCTGTTTTCACGCTGCTGATAAAGACATACCTGAGATTGGGTAATTTAAAAGAAAAAGAGGTTTAATGGACTCACATTTCCATGTGGCTGGGGAGGCCTTGCCATCATGGTGGAAGGCAAAAGCCATGTCTTACATGGCAGTAAACAAGAGAGAATGAGAACCAAGGAAAAAGGGAAACCCCTTATAAAACCATCAGATCTCATGAGATTTAGTCACTACCAAGTGAACCGTATGGGGGAAACTGCCCCCATGATTCAGTTATCTCCCACCAGGTCCCTCCTATAACCTGTGGGAATTATGGGAGCTACAATTCAGGATGAGATTTGTCAAGATGAGATATAAACCATATCACTGAGTACACAGGGAAAGTCTCCTTTGGGAATTTGCAACTATACACTGGCCCTCACATGGTTTGTAACCCAAATTCACACAATCTATGTTGTCTAAAAAACATACCATCAAAAATGTAGTTTAAAGTGATCCCAGGCTGGTAGTAGTGCTGCTTGCCTAGCGGAACCAAGTGCAGTTCTTTTCTGGAAGAACTACCTTGCTTCTAAAAACAGAAGGTAAGATATGGCCTAAGACAGAATAGTGAATTTAAAGACAAACCTGAAGAAACCACAAGAATAAAGCATAGAGAGAAAACAAGATGAGAAACAGGAGAGTTTGAGAACCATGGAGGAGAGAATGAAAAGGACTAACACAGGTCTGATGTGAGAATGACAGGGAGAAAGAAAGAATCGGGTAGAAACAATATTCGAAGAGAGAACAGCTGAGAGGTTTTTAGAAAGCCATCTACAGATTGAGAAAACCCAGCTATGGTTGCGTGCAGTGGTTCAATCCTGTAATCCCAGCACTTTGGGAGGCTGAGGTGGGTGGATCACTCGAGGCCAGGAGTTCAACACTGGCCTGGCCAACATAGCGAAACCCTGTCTCTACTAAAAATACAAAAATTAGCCAGGTGTGTTGGCACATGCCTGTAGTTCCAGCTACTCAGGAGGCTGAGGCAGGAGAATCGCTTGAACCTGGGAGGCAGAGGTTGAAATGAGCCAAGATTGTGCCATTGCACTCCAGCCTGGGCAACAGAGCCCAGACTCTGTCTCCAAAAAAAAAAATAATAAATAAATAAAGCTATAAATATAATCATAAAGCAGGATAAATGCATAGAACTGCACTCCTGGACACAGCAAAATGAAAACTGAAAACCATGAGAAGATAAAGTCCTCCATAGAGAGAAGACATACAACCTTTCAAGAAGTGATGCTTAATTTGATAGCTTGCTTCTTAATGGCAACAATGGGGGCCAGAAAATGGCAGATCTGTACTGAGAGGAATAAAAACACTGATGCAGAAGTTGAATCCCAGGTTCCACATCTCTCAAATAGGAGGGCTAAGTAGACACTTTTAAACAACCCAAAACTCAGAGAGTTTGCAACATTTAA
Organism: Nomascus leucogenys; assembly: GCF_006542625.1. Taxonomy (NCBI): domain Eukaryota; kingdom Metazoa; phylum Chordata; class Mammalia; order Primates; family Hylobatidae; genus Nomascus; species Nomascus leucogenys. Next base: position 70,184 of record NW_022097187.1, on the reverse strand, counting down.
ACACCCAGTAAGGAAAATTCTAAAGGCTATTTTTTTCAGGCAGAAGAAAATGATCCCAGATGGAAAGTCTGATGTAAACAAAGGATTAAAGAACAAAGAATATGGCAAATGTGGGTAAACCAAAGCTAATATTGATGGAATGAAACATAATTAAAATATCTTTTGGAGTTAGAAAAGCATGATAGGACTAAAATACTTGGCAATAGCATACAGATGGGAAGAGAATAATATTGAGTTTCTTGTGTTTGGGGGGAGAAGGATAAAAATACTGCTTTCCTTTAGAATACAGTGTATACAACTTTCAAAATAGAAGAGGAAAAACAATGAGAAAATAATAAACAGTCCAAAAGAAGGTGAGAAGAGAGAAGAAATGAAGTATAGAATAAGGGAGAACAAACAAAAGCACAAGATAACCAGGTACAAATAAATCTAATTTATAAATTTAGTAATTATGACAAATATAAATGGACTTAAATCTTCAGGTACAAGGCTGTGTTTATAAAATGTAGTTATATGCTTTTTATCAGAGATAATATGAAATACTTACAATGGCAACAAAAGCCAAAATTGACAAATGGGATCTAATTAAACTAAAGAGTTTCTGCACAGCAAAAGAAACTACCATCAGAGTGAACAGGCAAGCTACAGAATGGGAGAAAAATTTTGCAATCTACTCATCTGACAAAGGGCTAATATCCAGAATCTACAATGAACTCAAACAAATTTACAAGAAAAAAAACAAACAACCCCATCAAAAAGTGGGCAAAGGATATGAACAGACGCTTCTCAGAAGAAGACATTTATGCAGCCAAAAGACACATGAAAAAACGCTCATCATCACTGGTCATCAGAGAAATGCAAATCAAAACCACAATGAGATACCATCTCACACCAGTTAGAATGGCCATCATTAAAAAGTCAGGAAACAACAGGTGCTGGAGAGGATGTGGAGAAATAGGAACATTTTTACACTGTTGGTGGGACTGTAAACTAGTTCAACTATTGTGGAAGACAGTGTGGCGATTCCTCAGGGATCTAGAACTAGAAATACCATTTGACCCAGCCATCCCATTACTGGGTATATACCCAAAGGACTATAAATCATGCTGCTATAAATACACATGCACACGTATGTTTATTGCGGCACTATTCACAATAGCAAAGACTTGGAACCAACCCAAATGTCCAACAATGATAGACCGGATTAAGAAAATGTGGCACATATACACCATGGAATACTATGCAGCCATAAAAAATGATGAGTTCATGTCCTTTGTAGGGACATGGATGAAACTGGAAACCATCATTCTCAGCAAACTATCGCAAGGACAAAAAACCAAACACCTCATGTTCTCACTCATAGGTGGGAACTGAACAATGAGAACACAGGGACACAGGAAGGGGAACATCACACACCGGGCACTGTTGTGGGGTAGGGGGATGGGGGAGGGATAGCATTGGGAGACATACCTAACGCTAAATGGCGAGTTAATGGGTGCAGCACAACAACATGGCACATGGATACATATGTAACAGACCTGCACGTTGTGCACATGTACCCTAAAACTTAAAGTACAATAATAATAAAATTAAAAAAAAAAAGAAGTTACATCTGCTAAGTTATTTTTCTGTAAGAAGCTGCTCAGGGAATGGCTTACATTGAATCATCCTGGAAGAAGCTCTCAGCCCTGGTACTTGATATCATAAGCCCAACTGCTGTTGCAAGCCCAAGAAAGGTATTCTGCTTTCTTAGTTAAGGGATTAAACTGCATCCTTAAAAAGGTTTTCAAGTAAGAATAGAAATGATAAATAAATTTATAATTTTGTGGAAGTTGGATACACATAGGTATTACAGTAAGTTCTCTAGCTAGTCTATTCTTTGCCTGTTTTTTCTTTCTCTGCTTTTAAATGTTTAAAGCAGTTAAAAAAGAGTGAGTTTCAAAGTATATCCTTAGACTCCTTAGGTTGTCCAAGACCCTTTCAGGGCATCCTTGCAGTCAAGACTATTTTCATAATGTAAGTTGCTATATGCTTCCCCCTTCACATGTTATTTGCCTGTTAGGAGCCTGCAACTTTTAAGAAAACAACCGGCAGTTTTTTGCCAATCATACAATTTCAGTTCTCAAGATAAAATTAGATACTTGAGTCTGTCACTGTGAATTCAACAGTTTCCCAGCACTTAGTGAGACTGGGGGTGATACTGACATTTTTTTTTGATATTTTGAAATAAAATGTGTCCACATTTGGAAGAATTAATTAACTCAGTGAACCAATATATTCCAAATGACCAATGCATGATGTTACAAAATCATACATAGGTAAAAAAATCTATTTTAATCGCAAGAAAGACCATTGGATTTTAATGTAACAGAGTACAAAAGGTTCATTAATATGATTTCAGATTCCAAATTGCGACTAACTTTTATGAAACTATCACTTACGGAATTCTGGTGTAGTATCAAAGAATAGCCATAATTATTTGAAAAGGTAATTAAAAATACTACTACCTTTTCCAAATACTTATCTCTGTTAATCTGAATATTCTTTATATACTTTAACCAAAACAACATATTACAATATATTGAATACAGAAACAGATACAAGAACCTAGCAAAGCTATCCTTCAGAAATGAGGGAGAAATAAAGTGTTTCCCAGACAAGCAAAACCTGAGGGAATTAATTATTACTAGATCAGCCTTACAAGAAATGCTCGAGGGAATACTACATTTGAAGTCAAAGATTATTATATCACCTTCATGAAAACATACAGAAGTATAAAGCTCACTGATAGAGCAGATAAACAAAGGATAGAAGGAAAACCCTTTTAATTCAAGAAAACCACAAAACCACCATGATAAACACAAAAGTAAGAAGAAAGGAAAAAGGGATACGCAAAACAATCAGAAAACAATTAATAAAATGACAGGAGTAATTTATCATCTATCAACACTAGTCTTGAATATAAATGAATTAAATCTTCCACTTAAAAGGTATAGACTGAGTGAATGGATAAAAAAAAAATGACCCAATTATATCGTACTACAAGAAACTCACTTCACCTGTAAAGAAACATGTAGACTGAAAATAAAAGGATAGAAAAAGATATCTCAAAAAACCAGAAACCAAAAGCAAGCAGGAGTAGCTATATTTATTTGACATAATATAGACTTTAAGTCAAAACTGTATAAAGAGATAAAGAAGTTCATTATATAATGATAAAGGGATCAATTCAACAAGAAGATATAACAACTGTCAATATATATGCACGCAACACCAGAGCACCCAGATATATAAAGCAAATATTAGAACTAAAGGGAGAGACAGACTATGATAGAATTATAGTTGGGGACTTCAACATCCCACTCTCAGCATTGGACAGATCATCCAGACAAAAAATCAATAAAGAAACATTGGTTTTAAACTGTACTTTAGACCAAATGGACCAACAACTGCAGAATACACATTCTTTTCATTAGCACATGGAACATTCTCCAGGACAGACCACATGTTAGGCCACAAAACAAGTCTCAACAAATTTACAAGGAGTTAAATCATATTAAGTATTTTTTTTCTGAACACAATAGGATAAAACTAGAAATCAATAACAAGAACTTTTGAAACTTTACAAATACATGGAAATTAAATAACATGCTCCCGAGTGACCAATAGGTAAATTAAGAAATTAAGAAGAAAATTAAAAAATTTATTTAAGTAAATGATAATAGAAATACAACACAGCAAAACTTATGGGATATAGCAAAAGCAGTATTAAGGGGAAAGTTTACAGCAATAAATGCCTATATCATACAAATAGAAGGATTTCAAATAACCTACTAATGCATCTCAAAGAACTAAAACAGCAAGAACAATCCATACCCAAAATTAGTAGAAGGAAAGAAAAAGTATCAGGGCAAAAAAAATAAAATTGAAACTAAAATAAATTACAAATGATTAACAAAATGAGAAGTTTGCCTTTTGAAAAAATAAACAAAATCAAGAAACCATTAGCCAGACAAACCAAGAAAAAAAAGAGAAGACCCAAATAAATACAATCTGAAACAAAAAAACGAGACACTACAGTGGTTACCATGGAAAGAATCTGAAGGTCTAGCCAGAGCAATCAGGCAAGAGAAATAAATAAAAGGCACTCAAATTGGAAAAGAGGAATTCAAACTATCTCTGTTTGCTGATGACATGATCTTATATCTAGAAAACCCGGAAGTCTCCTCCAAAACACTTCTAGATTTGGTAAATGAATTCAGTAAAGTCTCAGGTTACAAAATCAATGTACACAAATTAGTAATATTGCTATACACAAGTAACAACCAAACTGAGAATCAAATCAAGAACTCAATCCCATTTACAATAGTCACAAGAAGAATAAAATACCTAGGAATACACTTAGCCAAGGAGGTGAAAGATCTCTACAAGGAGAACTCCAAAATACTGATCAAAGAAATCACAGATGACACAAACAAATGGAAACACAGACCAAGCTTATAATATATTGGAAGAATCAATATTGTGAAAATGACCATACCGTCCACAGCAATCTACAATCAATGTAGTTCCTATCAAACTACCAATATAATTTTTCATAGAATTGGAAAAAACAATTCTAAAATTCATATGGAACCAAAAAAGAGTCTGATTAGCCAAAGTAATCCTAAGCAAAAAGAACAAATCTGGAGGCATCACATTATCTGACTTCAAATTATACCATAAGGCTATCGTAATCAAAACAGTATGCTATTGGTATAAAAGTAGACACATAGGCCAATGGAAAAGAATAGAGAACCCAGAAATGAAGCCAAATACATACAACCAACTGATCTTTGACAAAGCAGACCAAAACATATGCTGGGGAAAGGACATCATATTCAATAAACGGTGCTGAGAAAATTGGATAGCCACACGTAGAATGATGAAACTGGATCCCTATCTCTCATCATATACAAAAATTAACTCAAGCTAGATTACAGACTTTAATGCCCGAAGCCATAAAAATTCTAGAAAAAAACCTAGGAAAAACTCTTCTGGACATTGGCCTAGGCAAAGGATTTATGACTAAGGTCAAAAGCAAATGTGACAAAATAAATAAATACATAAATGGAACCTAACTAGACTAAAATGCTTCTGCAGGGCAAAATAAACTATTAACAGATTAAACAGACAACTTACAAAATAGGAGAAAACATTTGCAAACTATATATCTGACAAAGCACTAATATCCAGAATCTACGAGGAACTCAAACAAATCAACAACAGAAAACTAAATAATTCCACTAAAAAGTGGGCAGGTGACATGAGCAGACATTTCTCAAAAGCAGATGTACAAATAACCAACAAATATATGAGAAAATGCTCAACATCTCTAATAATCATGGAAATGAAAAATTAAAACCTCAATAATATACCATCTTACCCCAGCCAGGGGGACCATTCTTTTTTTTTTTTTTTTTTTTTTTCACTCTAAGTTCTAGGGTACATGTGCACAACGTGCAGTTTTGTTACACAGGTATACATGTGCCATGTTGGTTTGCTGCACCCATCAACTCATCATTTACATTAGGTATTTCTAATGCTATCCCTCCCCCAGCCCCCTACTCCCCAACAGGCCCTGGTGTGTGATGTTCCCCTTCCTGTGTCAACAGTGAAGATGCAACCTACAGAATGGGAGAAAATATTTGCAAACTATTTATCTGACAAAGGATTAATACCTAAGAGGTTGATAAAGATTATCCTCAATGTCTACGGCCTCTATTGGGCTTTCTTCCTCTCTAGAATTTCCTGGCACTTACCAGGGGCCTTGTGATACCCCCTCCTTGACAACCCCACCCCCAAGATGCTACTTATTGGGTTCTTCCTGGAGACACTTCTCATATCTCTTGGCCCTTTATCAAAATGTGCCTGTCCTGTGCCCACTTTTCTTAGTTGTCTATGTTCCTAACACCTGTTAACGGGTTTTAGATATATATTTTAATATCTGAATTTCTATTGTGCATAGAAAGGATTATTATGCTTACTTGTCTTGTAAATAACATGTAACTTGTTAAAAGTTTAATTTTAAACTTTTAAAAAATATAGCCTTTACTATTTAAATTATTTAAACTCTTAGAACTGATAAATTCAGTAAAGCTGCAAGATACAAAATCAACATACAAAAATTAATAGTGTTTTATATACCAACAATAAACTAGCAAGAAGTCAAGAAATCAATTTCATTTGCAAAAAATCTTATTAAATTTATAAAATCAAACTAGTAAATGCTATACAAAAATATGAACAAAGTTATCACTGATTCTTTCATGAACGTTGAATTAATTTGTAAATACAAATTGATTTACCTTAGATAATCAACACTACTTATATACTTCAGACATTCCCTAGGATATTTTAAGTTACACTTACACAGGAAAAAATACAGTTCTCTCAAATTCTTCAAAAGACAGAATTACAAATCTAATGAGGAAGATTTTCTGAGGTTCTTAGGAAACATCTATGTCTTTAATAAATCAGACATGAAAAATCAATAAATCAAATTCTCTTAACTTGTTAGTTCTCAGACCTTCTGGTCTCAGGATTATTTTAACTCTTAAAAAGCATGGAGAATCTCAAAGAGCATTTGTGTTTTTGCGTTTTTTTCTGTTGACATTTACTGTATTAAATTAAAACACAAATTTTAAATTTTTATTTATATGCTTAACATGAAATGAAATTTTAATTTTAAAAAACTATATTTTCAAACACAAACATAATGCGTGAGAAGAGTAGCATTGTTTTATACTCTTGTAAATATTTTTAAGACTAGAGTTCTGCAGCTACAGGCCAAGGACACCAATGAATGCCGGCAACCACTAGGAGCTGGAAGAGGTAGGGAAAGATTTTTATCTAGAGCCTTTGGAATGAATGTGGCCCTGCAGACACCTTGGTTTTAGACTCCTGGCCCCCAGAACTATGAGAGAATAATTCTGTGTTATTTTAAGCTGCCAAGTTTCTGATAATTTGTTACTGCAGTTTCAGGAAGGCCTCTAACATACGGTGTTTTATTGGGATAAACTCTTATCCATAATCGAATGCCTCTTTGAAAACAGGATCCATTTTTCAGAATTATATAGATCTGTCGCCATCAAAGCTATATTTAGGAGGTATAATCTCATGACTCAAGTGATTTTCTTGATATGGATAACAAATCTCTCATAGTGGTCTAATATTTAATCAAGCTTGAATGCGCGTTGTAAATTTTATATCTTCTATCTCTGCAAATATTTCAAGGTGGTAATGACATTTTTTCCAAATGAACTGTCAGGTTTTTGATCAGGTTTCATCTCACTTATTTGTAAAGTCTACTCCTATTTCCTGTCGACATCGATCCCCTCCTTCCTAACGGCCTGTCGTTTTTCAGTGTCTGAACTATGCATTTTGGCACATCAATCAAACTTGCTCCTGCTTTGTATAACATAGTGCAGGTTAGTCATGACTGGGTAATAATAGCTACCATTTATAGAGCATGTAGTATTTATGTGTATGCTTAATATATGTCATTTGTAAATCCTTTAGCTATAGCAATATAGCTATCTATCTCTATTTATTTATATATCCCTATTTATATATATCTCTCTATAAAATATATATGATATAATAAATCTATATATATGATACAATATATCTCTAGATATATAAATATATATTTCTGTATATTTATAGATATATCTATAATCTGGACTTTACACATATATATATATTTATATATAACATATAAATATATACATATATATTATATATTATATATAATATATATGTCATTTGTAAATCCTTTAGCTATAGCAATATAGCTATCTATCTCTATTTATTTATAATATATGTATATCTGTCTCTATTTATATATAATATATATTTATATAATATATAAATATTATATATAATAAATATTTATATAATATATAAATATTATATATAATAATATATAAATATATATATTTATATATATAAATTTATATATATTTAAATATTATATATTATATAATATATAATATATATTTTATATATATTATATATTATATAATATATAATATATAATTTATTTATAATATATGTATAATATCTCTATTTATATATAATATATATTTATAATATAATATATAAATATTATATATTATATAATATATATAATATATAATATATATTACATAATATATATAATATATAATATATATTACATAATATATATTATATAATATATATTATATTACATATTATATAAAACTATATCTCTATAGATATATAAAAATATATTTATATTACATATATTATATATTTATATTACATATATTATATAAAATATACATCTATAGATACATAAATATATATTACATATATTATATAAAATATATATCTATAGATACATAAATATATTTATATTACATATATTATATATACATAGATAGGTATAGATATATAAGTATATATTATATATTATAAATATAGGTCTACATTTTATACTGTATCTATATAAAATATATCCTTATTTTATAAATAAGGAAGCTGAGATTCAGAGAAGTTAACTGACAGCAAATATAGGGCAGAATCATAATTGAAATTTACTGTGTCTTTGATGTCAAAGTCTCAAGCCTTTCTACCAGGCTATTCTGCTTCCTCAGAAATTTCTGTAAGTCAGCAATTTGAAATCTGAACAGAGAAACCATACCTCCCATATGTTTATTTAACCTACCTGCCTGTACAACAACATATGCAGCCATAGATAAATGTTGACACATGAATTCCAACTTGACTTACGTTGAAAATACCCTTCCCAGTTGGGGCAGCAGAGTTTGGGAACTTAAGCTCCTGATCTCTGGAAACCAAGCGAGTTCTTCTTGGTAGGATTTCTTGGTAGGATTTCTGATGAGGTAGGGGCTTAAGGTTTTGAAAGAGATCCCAAGGGTTTGGGAGCAAACTGCTTTGGAGGGGCACTTCACCACCTTTGGCTGGATTAGACCCTGGGCTCCAGAGTCTATTCCTTTTGCCTGCTACTTCACGGAGAGTTTTGAGGTGCAGTGATTTTGTTTGCAGGCTTTCATTTCCACTGCATTTAATAGTTGATTCTGACGGGGGGTTCTTTCCTCTGGCCTACTGCTGAGTAGAATAAAATCTCACAGCTTTTCCCAAATAATTGATATAGGCCTGTAATTCCAGCTACTTGGGAGGCTGAGGCAGGAGAATTGGTTGAACTTGAGAGGTGGAAGTTGTAGTGAGCCAAGATCATGCCACTGCACTCCAGTCTGGGTGACAGAGCAAGACTCTGTTTCAGGAAAGAAAAAAAAAAAAAAAAAGGAGTCTTATGAAACAGAAATGTTTCCTTAAAATTCAAAAAAAAGCCAGTAATATTTTTCTTCTCAATTACAATATATAATACAACTTCACGACCTGTTTATGTAGCTGTGATTACATGCAGCCACCACCATGCCCAGCTAAATTTTATATTTTTAGCAGAGATGGGATTTCACCACGTTGGCCCGGCTGGTCTTGAACTCCTGACCTCAAGTGATTCACCTACCTTGGCCTCCCAAAGTGGTGTGGTGGGATTACAGGCGTGAGCCACTGCACCCAGTCCAGACATCTGATAATACGTCTTTAAGAAATATGCCACACGTGCAAATGCCTGGAAGTCAGTAGATGCTGTGTGTCTCAGTCAATGCTGATGCAGAGGCAGCGTTTTTTCAAAGATTACAGAACATGCTCTGTTCAGTGACCATTAGTCAATGTTTCATATTTTGTACCATCTAATGTAATAATTAAAGCAAATTATTTCTAATATTTCATGTTTATGAAAAATGAAACAAATTCAATTCTTAGAACATCTGGTTTGTGAATCAGTATCTACTTTAATCGAAGCTTCCCCCATAATTCATGAACTCCTTGGTGTTTTCTTAAAATAATTCTTTAAATGCTCTATGGCGAGTATCAGCAAAGGCTGGTTTAAACATTCTCTAATACTTTGTTTTTACATGGACAATAAGATAAAACTTACAATTCCAAACTCAGTTTTAGAAGAGAATAAGTTTAATAATTTTACACTTTTATTAACTGAACATAAAACACATCAAGCTTTGCTGACTTTTGGCTTTTCTCCTAAGCCACTCTTATTGAGTGTCTTTAGCTGGGCTGGCAGGGGCAGTCTACAATGACAGTGCAAAGCAAAGCTTTCTGATCCATGTGGATGTCCACGGCCTGGTTGTTTTCAATGACATTTTACAATAAGCTACTAAGTTTATTTTTTAAAGAGGAAATCACCTAGAGAAAATGAGGAAGATACCTGTAACTCAAAGAATATAACATTACTGCATCTCACCTGAGCACAATCAATTTTTCGAATCTTATCTTCCAATATTCCCCACTAATCTTATACTTCAAACATACTCAGTTACTAGTTATGTCCTCAAAAAACTTTACACTAAAACCTGCTCATCTTTAGGTTCATGTTATTCTTGGAATATAGAACTCCTTTCTTCTGTCTCTCAACATCCTACCCATCCTTTAAGGCCAACTTCAATACCATCTCCTCCATGAAGGGTTCAAGTGATTGCTCCCACCTCTGGAGTCCCATCATACTAAAATGGCATTTGAAACTCAGATCACAAACTGTTCGTTTATGCCTTGCCCACTGTAGGCACTAAGGTATTTGCTAAACTAAATTCAGAGTCTATTCTTTTTATAAATTAACTCCAAAGAGATGAATTAAAATAGGCTTTATTTTTCAGAAGGTGCATGTACCCGTTGATGGTATAAATTAGGACTTAATATACCTCTTGAGAAAATCAGTTCACAGAATCAGATAAATGTAGTTCAGAGGGCTTCAGGGAACCAAAAGAGATAAACTTCATTTCTCAATCAGAACTTGTTTACTTTTGGATCTCACCCAAAATTGCTCAAAGTAAGTTATAACTTCAAAAACATGAGCCACAGGTATGTGGGCCCTATGACTGTGATGCTTTATAAAAGCTTAGGGCTTTCATTTCACCAAAGTTCAAATGTCAAAAATTATTTAAAACAAGGCCATCACTACTATATAAAGATATCCAAGTCCCTACTTTTTCTTTAGATTCTTATAAATGAAGAATTATGGACATAGGAATAAGAATTTATACTCAGAATAGTGATGTTCTCCATGTAACAATGAAACTATTTCATTTATTTTAATTATCTGTCCCTGAGATGAGACTGTTAATCAAAATGAAAATACTGAAAAAAAGTAAAAACCAACAGAAAAAAACTGGCAAACTCATCTAAAACTCTGCCCTTCTCAACAATGTAAAGTTTAACCAAATAGCACTAGGCCTGCTTTGGGAAATACACTGTGCTACACGCTGGTGATTCCATTTAGCCAAGATATGTTTGTTACATGTTTGTCATCTAACTCATTTCCAAAAGCAACTCAAATACTGCTATAAAATAGGTTATCTATTGACTTTTAGATTTTTATATCAGGACCTTTTCTATCTCAAATTTATTTCTTAAGAATCCAAATAAATAATGAAACCCATGAATCATCTTGTATCTTTTAGAAACTGCCATGTTAAATAGAAACATTTAATGGGAGTAAGTGAAGCCCTATTTTAGCTCTGTGGTCATGAATAAAACCAAGTGCTTTAAATTCGATTATGTACAAACTAGACAACAACTGGTACTAGCATGTGTTACCTCTCCAAAACATTTCTCTAACCTACGGTATATATAAAAAAATAAGTTAGGCACTCAAATAATTAGGAAAATGACTGGTTTAAACAGAAATAAGCTGGGAGATAGAAAGGCATATAAATACTGAAACTGAGACGAATATCTCCAGACTCACTATGTTACTATATTAAGATCCAGCAGGGCTTGACAAATCATGGTGCATGGACCAAATCTAGCCTGTGACAAAGTTGTGTAAATGAAGCTTTACTGGAACATGGCCTTCCTGGTTCAGTTACATATTGCCTAGGTTTTCATGATACAAGGGGAGTGCTGAGTAGTCATAAGAGAGTACTAAAAATATTTACTATTTGGCAATTTATTGAAAAAGGTAGTCGTCTTTGATCAAAAGCACTTAATATTGCTTAAAATCAATCTGCCTTCTATAAATAGTGTGGTGTGAGTATTAACCTAGAGGGAAGAAATATGGATTCAAATCTCAATTCAGCAACTTAGCTGCGCAATTCTGAGCAAGTTATTTGTCCTTATGATAATCTGAGGCTGTCACATCAGAAACTAGTAGGATAGCAAATTATTATCTTGGCCAATAATTACTAAATTTCACGCAAATCACAATCATGTAAAGGCTATCACAAACATCGATGCTGTTTCTCATCCCACTTAGTCAATCAGAATTATCAGGGGATAAAGCCCAGAAATCTTAATTACTTTTAAAATAATTCAGGTGACTCAGAGATAATCAGTTCATCAGTATCAATTCCACAAATCAGTATATGGGAACCAAGGACTACACCCTCCCATGTTTTCAAACAAGGACCTTGAGATCTAATATATTAACTGAAAAATGAAGTATTTTGAAATCCCTTTTTTAAAAAGTGACAATAATACATATAATTAGAGAATACATAGGCTGGGCACGGTGGCTCATGCCTGTAATCCCAGCACTTTGGGAGGCCAAGGTGGGCAGATCACAAGGTTGGGAGTTCAAGACCAGCCTGGCCAACATGGTGAAACCCTGTCTCTACTAAAAATGCAAAAAAAAAACAATTAGTTGGGTGTGGTGGCACGTGCCTGTAATCCCAGCTACTCAGGAGGCTGAGGTGAGAATAGCTTGAACCCGGAAGGCGGAGGTGGAGGTTGCAATTGAGCCGAGATCACACCACTGCACTCCAGCCTGGAACAGAGCAAGACTCCGTCTCAAAAAAAAAAAAACCCAAACCCATACTATATGGTTCCATTTTACACAAATCAAAATAGGCAAAATCATCTGCAGTGTTAGAAGTCAAGGCAGTGGTTGTCTTTCGGAAGGAGAAAGGGAGCAGTGACAAGGAAGGGGCACAAGAGAAATTCCCAGGTGCAGCTTTCATGGGAGAATTCATAACCAAACACAATCTATGTACTTTTACCCTATGTGTATTATGTGTTAAATTTTAAAAATTCATACATATGTACATTGACCTGAGGATAAATAATAAAGGAAAAGTTAGTTAAATTAACCAACTTAAAAGAAAATTTGTGAAAAAAGAAAATTTGCAAAAAAACAGTCTATCAGTTCTCTAAAAACTCTATGGGAATATGGTTCTAGGGTAATGTTTAAATGAAATCGACTAGCACCAACTTGAGAAGAGCAGTTGTTGGCAACATCAAATTCTTCCTGTTTTCTACAGGCTTCTGCAAGGGCCACTCTGTGAACAGGGTCCCAGATTTTTTCCTTCCGTTCTTTCTGCAAAGACAGAAAAATTACCTTATCATTAGGCTGACAAATACTCAGGTAAACCTAGACAGGCATTTATAAGTGGACTTTGTTGGTACAGTTGTGGTACTACACAATTCTCATAGAGAGGTTTTAAAAAATCATTTCTGGCCGGGTGTGGTGGCTCACGCCTGTAACCCTAACAATTTGGAAGGCTGAGGTAGGCGGATCACCCGAGGCCAGGAGTTCAAGACCAGCCTGGCCAACAAGGTGAAACCCCGTCTCTACTAAAAATACAAACATTAGCCAGGTGGGGTGGCAGGTGCCTGTAATCCCAGCTACTTGGGAGGCTAAGGCACGAGAATCACTTGAACCCAGGAGGCGGAGGCTGCAGTGAGCTGAGATTGAGCCACTGCACTCCAGCCTGGGCAACAGAGTGAGACTCTGTCTCAAAAAGAAAAAAAAAAAAAAGTTTCTAATGAAGCAGATAAAGCCATGGATCACTTATTAAAAACTAGTCAGTCAATTCATTGTACCCAGGGTTTAAGATAAGTTTACCAAGACACATCTAGATGTATTTTTATGTATCATATTCCCCAATTTAAAACCTTCTCTTCTCCAAGAATACTGACTGAATTCCCAGTCATTAAAAGGAAGAAAATGTTGTATTCTGGGCCCATACAAATTGGGAAATGCCATAAGCCTAGTGTACGCAGAGGACTACAGCTGCATTTTGACAGACAAGGCAGGCTTCCTCAATTTCCTCCCGCTCTATTTTTTTTTCCATCCTCTTTGACTTGATAGGGTTCTATGTTACTGAAATTGGTTTTAACCTTTATCTTCAGTGTCTTTAACTCTTGGTATCTCCCAACACAGCTAAAGGAACAGTCCACTTTAACAACACTATATTGGCATATTAAATTACATCTTATCAACACAGCTGATTACATTTAATATACTATCTAAAATGCAGTCATGCAATGGTTCACACCTGTAGTCCCAGCCCTTTGGGAGAATGAGGCAGGTGGATCACTTGAGCCCAGGAGTTCCAGACTAGCCTGGGCAACATGGTGAAACTCTATCCCTACAAAAAATACAAAAATTAGATGAGTGTGGTGGTGTGTGCCTATAGTCCCAGCTACACGGGAGGATTGCCCAGGAGGTTGAGGCAGTAATTAGCTATGATCATGCCACTGCATTCCAGCCTGAAATTTTAAAATAACATATTATGTAATAAAAGTTATACGCATTATTCTTGTTTGTTTTGCAGAATGATTAGAAACTGACAAATAAGGTAATCTGAGTAACTTCTTATGCTTCACAGGCCCTTGGGGAAATAACACTACAGAGGCAAGGGCCCATACATCTTGTCCATCAAGCTCACTTCCCAGGATTACACCTCATTTTACAGCTGCAACCCTGGACTTGTATTAGGTACTTGTATCAGCTACTTGTATCAGCATTCTCAATATGGTAGTCACTAGCCACATGACACTAAACTTAAATTTAAAAATATTACATAAGAAAATTTCAATTCGTCAGTCACACTAGACATATTTCAAATTCTCAATAGCGACACGGCTAGTGACTACCATAATGGTTAGAGCAGAAACTGAACATTTCAAACATTTCCATTATCACAGAAAGTTCTATTGAACTGTTTTAAAGCAGGCCCTTTATTATTTGCTTACCACTCTTATTTTTCTAATGGCACACTGGTACTTCTTACACTTCAGCAGTTTTAGGTCTGATTAACACTTACCTTAATACTAAATGATGACTAACTGGGAGCAGGAAGGCTAGTTAAACAGGGGAGGGACATTATCACAGAAACTACAGGAACAGAAACGAAAAGGTGGTCTGGACTTTGAATCCACTGTCTTTAGCCTTTTTCAAGTAAGTCCTTCAAAAATCCAGTGAAAGCTATATCCCATCTCCCAGAAAAACACAAAAATCTGAATATAATTTCAGTGTATTCACAGATTCCCTAAACTTGTCCATGTACCCAAGATTAAGAATCACGACTTTACATGGATGACATTCCATTGAGCAGAATCTTTAAGCAGTCATTGTTTGAAAGCCACCAACCACCCAAAAAACTAAGAGTTAATGAGATTTTATGAAATATTTCTTATTCTTCACTAGGAATAAAATCTGAGGAAGAAGACAAGTCAGAAGAATACAAGTCATTGGTACCAGATTGTACATTACCTGTATCCTTTCCTTGAGAGCCTTAGGATAGAAGTCATAGCCATTTTTTATGCCAATATGGTATTTGCCTGAGGGATTTGTCCAGCTTGCAGGAATCTACAGAAAAAAAGAAAAGTAACCTGTTCATTCACTAAATGCTTTCCAATTCCAATGATACACTACTGAGCAAAAAAGTGTATTACTTCTACTCTAATAAGCTTAAATTGGATAAGGATGCTCATGTACGACAACAATGTGTTTAATACTCTAAGTAGTTACTTAATGTCTTTATCACTTCTTTTTTCTCATCCATAAATAATTCAATTAGAATAATACCTTTCATTTATACAATGCTTCATGGTTTAAAAAGTGCTTTCAACATACACTATCTCAATAAACTGCTAAAATCTTGTAATAATCTTTCAAACTATCTCAAAGTATTTTAAAACACTTTAAATTTTTGGTACAGCGATGCAAACAGTATGCCTAGTTTACAAATAGAGAAAGCAAAGCAGCAGAGAAATCAAATTACTTGCCGGAACAACAGGAAAGCTGAAAACTGGAACCTAGTTCTATCATGGAAACCAAAAATTCTGTACAAAGGATATGGGATTTAAGGTCAGATAAATCTGGCTCTGAATCCAAACTCTATCACTAACTAGAAGGAACCCACAGGCTTCTACTTCTTTATCTGTAAAAGGAAGAAAATCTCTACCTTATTCTTGTGAACAACAAAGTGAACTGAGCATCAACCAACACGAATGATCAATCAAGAAAATGTAGGGTATTCATATTCTTTGCAATCATGGAACCGTGGTCATCAAAAACAGCTTTTAAATATGAATAAATGGCAAGGTTGAAACACTCAGAGCTGGTAGCCTCATCAATCCTCACTTGTGCAATATCTTTAACTCATCCTCATGTCCTTCATCCAATTACTTCCCAGGCAAAAAACTTTTGGATGAAATTTCCTCACGACTACAGAGAGGAAAACAATCCTTCACAGAGCTTCAAGGAGCTATTAATACCAAATAGTGACCTTCTGGAGGCCTCTGTGTCATTAATCACTTCCAAATCAACTGCACGTCTGGAGAATGTGTAATTTCAAACACGCTGGCATACAAGCTAGCACTTTTCACTCAAAACTTAACCTTCTTTAGAGAATAGGAATTCTGAACTTTAATGTTTTTGCAACAGCCCATGGCAAAACAATAAAGCACTGCAACAACAAAAAGGGAAGTAGTCACTAGCTTTTAAATTCTGAGTATTGATTCACTGCTGTCCCACTACACAGGTGGCTTTGTAACCCTGGGCTAGCAGCAACTTCTTTGTACAAAGACATTACAGAAAATCATGAAATGCCAAAAGATTAAATGAAGTAACTAATTAAAATAACTGCAAAATAGAAAGGTGTTAAGTTATATTTAATCACAATTTCTTAAAAAATATAAAGTACAATAAAAACAATCCAATAGACATAATTTAATTATAAATGAGAATAAAGTCTGCACGGTCCATGGAACCAGATACTTCTCAAATCACAACTATGTATCTTCCTTACCACAAAGGCAGACTAGTTACAAAAATTACACCAAAAACATCAGATAAAAGATATAATCAGGGCTATCTGTTCTAACTTTAGCTGAGTTAGAGTAAAGCTAACTTTATGAGGCAATTATGAAATTTTATTTTGCATATTTGAGTATTCTACATGAACAAAGTTATTTTTTCTAAGAATAAAATCTTTACATTTGACCATTTTAGGTTGGTATCTTAAAAATGGTTCTAATTACACAGTAACTACAATGTATTAAGACTGGTTTTCATATGATACACATAATCTTTTTAATTACCAATTACACCTCATTTCTCTGACTCTCTTAAAGACAGGATGCCTAACAAATCAAACATTTTTCTTAACGGGCCAAGTGTCATCTGAGTGTTAGGGTACCATGCAGTGAAGTCCTCTTAGAGGCTTTTTTTGCTTCCAAATGATTTCAGTCTTGCCAGCCTCATCACACAGGCCAGGGCACATGCACAGTTTCCTTTGGCTGTCACTGCATCTAAGTACCATGCTGAATCTGGCCAAGTCATTTATTATGCCTGGATTTATCTTTTTTTTTTTTTTTAAACCAAAAATATTTAAGACTAAGTGTTGATTTTTAAAATGACTTCCAGTTAAATGTGGTAAAATGAAAAAGGTACTGTGCTTCCTCCCAAAATGCTACTAAAATTAGAATAAAGGAAGTGGGGGAAGCATCCACAAACAAAGGGACAAAGAGAATACGAAAGAGACCTCAGAAGCTCACCACATTTTGAAGGGTGCCATGTGAAAAGAAGGCACTAAAAATTAGAGTGAAAATTGTGGAACACATGGTGTTGGGACAACTGGGTATTTTTACAGAAAACAGGAAACAGAACTCTTCAAACTAAGCATATAAAATCACTTCCAGGTGAATTCTAGAACAAACAGAAGAGGAAAGCTGTGAAACTTCTTAGAAATACAGGAGAATATCTCTATGATCATGGGGTCAGAAAACACTTGTTATACACTGCTAGTGGAAATGTCTGTTTTTTTATTTTTTTGAGAAGGAGTCTCGCTCTGTCACTCAGGCTGGTGTGCAGTAGCGCCATATTGGCTCACTGCAACCTCTGCGATTCTCCTGTCTCAGCCTCCCTAGTAGCTGAGATTACAGACTTGCACCACCACGCCCAGCTAATTTTTGTATTTTTAGTAGAGAGGGGGTTTCGACATGTTGGTCAGGCTGGTCTCGAACTCCTGACCTCAGACAATCCAAAGTGCTTGGCCTCCCAAAGTGCTGGGATTACAGGTGTGAGCCACTGTGCCTGGCCTGGAAATGTCTTTTAATACAAACACTTGGTCAAGGAGATGTCCTGTCCAATTAAAAAACAAACAAACACGCGCTTGGAAAAACTGTTTGGCACGACCTAGTGACGTATCTCCATGATTCAGCAATTCTACTCCTACGGCACACATCCTGGAGACATCCACACACGTGCACAGGATACACAAACATCACAGCAGAATGGATAGAATGTGGTAGGTACAAACCACGGCATATTACACAGCAAGGAAACTGAATAAATCACTGCTGCCAGTGACAACATGGGCAAGTCTCACGAATCTGAAATCTCACAACACCAAGGGAAAAATGATGTATGATGAAATTTTATGAAAGAAACGAGACTGTTCATGTAAAGTTCAAAACTAAACAATATATTTTATGTAGCCACACAGATGTGGTAAAACTACACACAAAAAAGCAAAGGAATGATTATCACAGAAGTTGAAATAGGCTGTGATGTAGGAGGATGCAGGAAGTTTCTGATGTATGGCAATACTCTTTATCTGGATCTGGGTGGGTACAGTGGTGTTAGCTATACTATTCATAAAACTGCATATATGTGTTTTATGTACTTTATGTATGTATATTTTACAATAAAAGCTTTTAAAGTTCTATTCACTTTCGTACTTTTATCTACTCATGGGAGTACCACAGGCCATAAGTAGCTTACCACTGGTTTCTCAAGGAGGCCTGGGAATATCATCCTTAGAGAATGAGGCTACTGAAGTGTTCAAAGCACCTAACTAACAGTTGATCTTAAACTGACAGAAAAATAAAAGTCTGTTAGCAGTTTATGGGCTATGTGGAAAAAACAGACTATAAACATTTAATTCATTTCAAAGCATGACAGCTGGGCGCGGTGGCTCACGTCTGTAATCCCAGCACTTTGGGAGGCCGAAGTGGGTGGATCACCTGATGTCAGGAGTTCGAGACCAGCCCGGCCAGTTTGGCAAAACCCCGTCTCTACTAAAAATACAAAAAATTAGCAGGACATGGTGGCGGGCGCCTATAATCCCAGCAACGTGGGAGGCTGAGGCAGGAAAGTTGCTGGAACCCAGGAGACGGAGGTTGCAGTGAGCCAAGATCATGCCACTGCACTCCAGCCTGGACGACAGAGCAAGACTCTGTCATAAATAAATCAATAAATAAATGCATGACTACATCAAAGAAACTTGAAGACTTCATTGTGCTGCTTTCTGAAAACTGTGTACTAAAGAGTTGCAGAGATGCAACTAGTCAGAATCCCAGTGATTAATAATTCTTCCTTTTATTGACTACTGCAAAATATCTAAATACCTGGACATCCTTGAAAAAAAACTAAACTGAACATGTGTGTGAGTACATTTTATGGATGGATGGAGAAGAGAGTTCTAACTAAGAAGACTGGTGGAAAATTTGTATAAGAGCACTCCCACTGCCCCATCCCACATCCTGCCCAAACTTCACCAACCAAGCTGAACCAGAGAAAAGCTGACATGTCAACAAAGCAAAGAACAGGTGATATGGTTTGGCTCTGTGTCTCTACCCAAATCTCATGTCGAAATATAATCTGTTCGTGTCAGGGGAGGGACGTGGTGGGAGGTGACTGGATCATGGGAGTGGATTTCCCCCTTGTTGTTCTCGTGATGATGAATTATTACAAGATCTAATGGTTTAAAATGCATGGGGGCTGGGCACGGTGGCTCATGCTTGCAACCCCAGCACTTCGGGTGGCTGAGGCAGGTAGATCACCTGAGGTCAGGAGTCTGAGACCAGCTTGGCCAACATGGTGAAACCCTGTCTCTACTAAAAACACAAAATTAGCCGGGTTTGGTGGCAGGCACCTGTAATCCCAGCTACTCAGGAGGCTGAGGCAGGAGAATCGCTTGAATCCGGGAGGCAGAGGTTGCAGTGAGTTGAGATCACGCCATTGCACTCTAGTCTGGGCAATAAGAGTGAAACTCCATCTCAAAAAAAAAAAAAAAAAAAAAAAAGCATGGCGCTTCTCCCTTTGCTGGCTCTCTCTCCTGCTCAATCATGATGAGAAGACATGTCTTGTTTCCCCTTCACCTTCCACCATGATTGTAAGTCTCCTGGGACTCCCGAGTCATGCGTCCTGTTAAGCCTGTGGGACTGTGAGTCAATTAAACCTCTTTTCTTCATAAATTCCCCAGTCTCATGTAGTTCTTCATAGCAATGTGAAAAGGAACTAATACAAAAAGGATGAGACATAAAAATGAGTCTGCATGACATCACTCCAGGCCCCTTGCATGGTGTGGCTACCTGAATACCTACGGCCAGACTTCTTGCTCACTCCTCCCCTAAACCCCAGGCCAAATGGGCTAAGTACTTCTTTAAGGTAACTGGGCACCCCGATGGAAAAAAATATAGTGTATACTGATATTATGGGGGTTCCCCTAAATGTTATCATTACCCTATATTGAAATCCACCAAAAGACCCTACATAAGCAGAGGAGCTTCCAGTCACCTTTTCTTGTGCCTTGCTAAAATAAGACAGCTAGGGATGGTTAGACACCTAAACAAAATATCTAACGTAAAAAGCAGAGAACAAGAAGAGGAGGTGGAGAAGGAGGAAGGAGAGGGTGAAGAAAAAGGGAGAAAGGAGAGGAGGAAGCAGAATAGGAGACTGAGAAAGGAGAACAGGAGGAAGGAGAGGGAAGAAACAATGAAATAGAAAAAAATTAAAATTTTATCTCAGAGATAAAATGTTGCATATATGATACAAAAATACGCTCCCAGTGAACATGACGGGGTTTTTGCAATTCCCAGTGAACATGAAGGGGTTTTTGCAATTAAAAATAGGCAAAATTAAAAAAAATTCACACAAGGGTTACGATGTTGAGAAAATGCTGGAAATCTCTCAGGAAGGAAAAAGATAAAGGCAGTGAAGAAAAGGTGGAAAAAAATTTAAAAATTGGAGGATCAAGTCAAGAGGTCCAACGTTCCATTAACAGGAGTTCCAGAAAAAAAACAGCAAAACAACGGAGAGGAAGTTACCTAAGAGAAAATGCAAAAAAATTTCTTGGAAATAAAGGACCTGAGAATTAAACTCTCTTCTTCCACATATTAATTCTACAAGTAAAGACTAAGACTAGAAAAAAAAAATCAAGAAATAAAAAATATTAGCATGTTATTTTAAGCTGAAGAGAATTTAATGTATTAACGTACTGTTGAAGTAGAAAACAGTAGGGGAGAGGTGGGACAGGATTTAACTCTTTTTGTTAGAAGCCTTGTAAAAATATTTGTCTTTTTAAACTATTAAGACATACTGAACACAATTAAAAATTAAGTTTAAAAACCCACAATGACGGGCTGAGAATACTTAATAGTAGAGCTAAAGAAATACATCACCAAGCTGAGAAAAGACAAACCTTATAATTTTTTGGCTTTATTTAATAGCAATATATATGGACATATATAATTCTACCTTTGAACACTAGTGATATTATTAGTTCATGTGGTTTATCTAAAGCAGGGATTACTGCAGCTATTTAAAAATCAATGAGGCCAGGCATGGTGGCTCATGCCTATAATACCAGCACGTTGGGAGGCCGAGGCAGGTGGATCACTTGAGGTCAGGAGTTTGAGACCAGCCTGGCCAACATGGCAAAATTCCATCTCTACTAAAAATACAAAAAAAAAAAATCAGCCAAGTGTCGTGGCACATGCCTGTAATCCCAGCTACTCGGGAGGCTGAGGCAGAAGAATCACTTAAATACAGAAAGCAGAGGTTGAGGTGAGCCGAGATTGCGCCACTGTACTTCAACCAGGGTGACAGAGTAAGACTCCATCTCAAAATTAATATAAATAAATAAATGATTGAGTAATACTTTATATGGCTCTAAGTCTGCAGGACTTACTAGGAATTCTCTCTGGTTTCTCAGAGTACCATAACTCACAGGAATCCCAAGTTTCCCTTTGAAACATATTCCAATAACAAGGTTGACTTGGGGGAAGACAGGCCAAACTCTAGAGTAATTCAGATGGCTGAGCATTTCTAATCCGAAAATCTGAAATGCTCCATTGACCATTTCCTTTGAGTGTCATGTTGGCACTCAGAAAGTTCTGGATTTTGCAGCATTTCGGATTTTGGATTAGGGAGGCTCAACTAGTATATTCAGTGCAAATATTCCAAAATCTGAAACCTAAAACACTTCTGGTCCCGAGCGTTTCAGATAAGGGATTCTCAACCCGCACCGTAAACTGGACGACTCTTGACAATTGAAACTTATTTTTTCATATAGGGACTGGAAGCTCAGCATCAGGGTGCCAGCATGGTTGGGCGTAGGTGAAAGCCCTCTTCCTGGCTTACAGAGGCCACCTGCTTGCTGTGTCCTCATATGCCCTAGAAGGAGCTTGCTCTAGAGAGAGCTCTCTGATATCTCTTCTTATAAGGGTACTAATCCTATCCTGAGGGGACACATACTTATAACCTCATCTAACCCTAAATATCTCCCAAAGGCCCAACTTTCAAATACCATCAGACTGAGGGATACGGCTTCAATGTATGAATTTTGGCAAGGGATGGGACACAGATAATCAGTTCATAACACACGGAAAAGGAAGTATAACCTGGATTATTAATGGCTGCCATCTGCCCGTGACAGGCAGATTTCTAAGAAGACCCAAGTCCCTCCCCTAAGTGAAGGCAGGACCTGTGAATATAATGAGATGTCACTCCCATGATTACGTTATGGTATGTAAAGAAGGTGAAGGGATTTTGCAGATGCAATTAAGGACTCTGAGCAAATCAAAAGGGAGACGATTCTCAGTGGGCCTGAACGAATCAGGTGAGTTCTTTAAAAGAAAGACTGGGGTCATCGCCAAGGTCAGAGATTCTCTTACTGGCCTTGAAGAAGCAAGCTATCATGAGTTTTACAGCTGCAATGAAATGAATTTTTCCAACAATCATGTAAACTTGGAAAAGAAGCCTGAGCCTCAGCTGAGCCTTTAACCTTGACTGCAGTCTTGTGAGACTCTGAGCAGAGACCCACAAAAAGCCATGCCTGGACTCCTAGCCCATGGAATCAGTGATCTAATAAATACAGAAATACACAAGGTTTTAGGCGGCTAAGTCTGTGGTGCTTTATTACACGGCACAGAAAGCCAATATGCTGCCACAAAAAGCTTATTTAAAAGACAAGGCCTAAGAACAATTCAGATAGATGGTAAAAGGTGAGAAAAGCTAACTAAATAATCATAATTTTATATACCAAACTAATGCTGCTTAAGAGTACAGGATCACAAATTCTTGTCATCCTTCATGCTCCTTAGCTCATGAGCTCCTCTGTGCTTGCTTTATAATTATTTTTTATGTTTAGCTTACCCAGGCCTTTCTACCAAGGACATAGAATAAGACAAAGCTGGTAGGCCAGGTGCCCTGGCTCACGCCTGTAATCCCAGCACTTTGGGAGGCTGAGACAGGCAGATCACAAGGTCAAGAGTTCGAGACCAGCCTAGCCAAAATGGTGAAACCCTGTCTCTACTAATCATAGAAAGATTAGCTGGACGTGGTGGCAGGCACCTGTAATCCCAGCTAACTGGGAGGCTGAGGCAGGAGAATTGCTAGAACCCGGGAGGCGGAGGTTGCAGCGAGCCAAGATTGTACCGCTGCACTCTAGCCTGAGCAACGGAGCAAGACTCTATGTCTCAAAAAGAAAAAAAGAAGTTTAAAAAAAAAAAAAAAAAGACAAAGCCGGCCACTTAACTTAACAGCTACTATAACCTAAGTATTTCTTCATGGTCATGTTCACTGGGAATACTATGAAGGGACAGCAAAAGATGAAGGCAAAGCTATGATGTGGTTACTTTCTCTATCTTTGTATTCAAAACATAAAATTTGGCAAGCTCACTGAAAAATACGGCCCAATTCTAAGTACCTCATCAAACAACAAAATAATGGCTTCTTCTAAGACAGCCTCAATGATTCACTTCTTGTGAAATCTCTTCCCCTTAAGCGTGTGCTAGATTTATTAACTCACTTCCAATGAGCTGAATATAGCGGTCCCTTCCAAGGTCACTTTTATAAAAAGCCTGTGGCTTTCATCATGGGGACTCTCTCGGCTCACTCCCCCAGGGAAGGTGCTGCCAGGTACTGCAGCACTGTGGAGAGGCCCAATGGCAAGGAGCTAAGGCCTGCAAGTGACCCTCCAGTAGGCTTGGAAACAAACTTCCCCTTCCTCTCCCAAGCTGAGCCTTCAGCTGAAGTCAGCGCCATGGCTAACCGTTTGCAACCTCCAGGGCGACTGTGAACTACCGGAACCCCGTTAAGCCACACCCAGATTCCTGACTCACAGAAACTCCGAGGTAATAAATATTTGTCATTTTAAACCAGGAGGTTCTGAGGTAATCTGATATATGGCAATGGATAACTAATACCACCACCAAATGTAAGGTGAAAACATTAGATGCTTTGAGGCAAGAGTAAAAAAAAAAAAAAAATTCAAAAAGAAGACAAAAGGTCTCACCTTAAGCACTCTTCCTGAAAGGCCAACAATTTCACCATCCTTTGGCTCTACTTCCGTAGCAGTATTCACATCGCCACTTCCTGTTGTATCAATGATATCAACGATTTTTGGTTTTCCATCAGTTGTAACCTGAAAATTAAGAAAAATAAAATATGAATGGTAGACTTTAGGTTTTTATTCCTAAAGAGAACAATGCAAATCCACATATATATGTGTGTGTATATACAAAATCTACATTCACTTAAAAAGAGAACTGAATTGTTTTAAGCCAAAAGCCTGAACAAATGCTAGTAAGAAAATTTAATCGTGGAAACACTACAGAATCCTTCAAGTGGTTTCATATATTCAATTAACAAATATTTACTGAGCATTTACTATAGACCACACCCTATTTTAGGTGCTGGGGATATGGCAGTGATCCATACACAAAAATCCCTGACGATCTTATAGCGAGAAAGCAGTTCAGTTAATAACAAAGTAAAATAAAAAACATGTCAGATGTGCTATCACACTGGGTATTAGGAAAAAAAAAAAAAGAACATGTCAGGTGGTGAAAATTAACTATGGAGAAAAATTAAGCAGAGAAGGGAGACGGTTAGTGTGGGGCTTTCAGTATAAGTTTGGCTGGTCAAGGAAGGCCTTGCTGAGATGGTAACATTTGAGAAAAGATCTAAAGATGGTGAGCTGTGGGCTGGACAAGTTTAGAGCTTCAGGGAGAAAAATGTTTAGTAATAATGGTACCATTTAATGGCACCATTATTGGATGCCACACTAGCGCCTCAAACGCAACGAAGTTCAAGCTTAACATGCCCCCCGCCACCTGATTTTCTCCAGGCTTTGCCAACCCAGGAATCCCCACGCCCAGCTGTTCACGCCAGCAACTTAACAATCCTCCTCTGATTCTTTACTTCAGTTGACTCCTCACAGCGAAGCTAACAGGAAATCCTGTTAATTCTTTGTCTAGAAGATAGCTCAAATCCATCACATTTTCACTACCACTATCCTAACTTTCCAAACCACCACCATCTCTTGCCTCCATGAAGTGAATCACCTCCTAAGTGGTCCCTCAGTTTCCACTCTTGGCCCCATCAAAAGTAATACAGGCTGAGTGTCCCTAACCTGAAAATTCCAAATGCTCCAAAATCATCGACATGAAGTTCAAAGGACATGTTCATTGGAGACTTTCAAATTTGTCATACTCAACCTGTATTAAAACAAGCTGTATTTTATCAGTCCTCTCCTTTAAGCCCATCAATGTATTCATGGAGCACTCAGAATACTCGCATAGAAAGCCTCGCACCATCTGACCCCTGCCAACCCGTTACTCAGGAGTCTAACCACGCCAACCTCCTTTCAATTCCTGAAACATGCCAAACTTTTTCCTGCCTCATGACTTTTCAAACAGGTTCCTTCTGCCTAGAATTCTTTATCTCTTCAGTCGTTCCACAGGATTCCAGCTTCTCTCAGTTTTCTATTAAAGTCCCTCCTGCAGAAAGGCCTCCTCGATGACCTCCTTTAAGTAGCTGCCATCCTAAACTGGATTATTTTTTCTCACTCTACCTCATTTCCTTCACAGAACATAATTCTATTTCTAATTATACAGGTAGGTGATCTTCATCTGTTCCCCCTATTAGAATAGAAAGCTCCATGAAGGCAAGAGCCATGTCTACTTTATTCACCAACATATACCCACTACCTAGCAGTGCCTGTCAGGCATTCAATGAATACTTCAGTATTGAATTACAAGACACAAGTTACTCAGCACTAAGACTGATTTTCAAAGGTCTGATTTCTTGCCAGTCCACAAATTTTCATTTGAGCCATAACATGATTGCTACAAGTAACAGTATATATTTTTATACATTTTTGTGGGAAAATAATTTCTGGGCTCTTTCTTGACTGGCTTTCCAAAGGGAATTTGTTGCATTCGGGAATAGGTACTGAGTTACCAGCAGGAATCAGCCAGAAAACAGAGACACGAAGACTGGGGGGGAAAAAAAACAACAAAAAAAAACTCCATCCTCAAGAAAGAAACAGAAACATAAAAACCGTAGAAACTGTCAGTAAAGTGGAAGAGCACAGTCTTCAGACTCCAATTCCACCTGGAGAATTCACATTCTTTAAGACAAAGCTTAATGTCCACTGCTCTGGGTCTTTCTGACCAACACGCCCCTTTCCCCAATACAAGTATTTCCTCTGCAATAACCTCCAAGCTCTGTAATTAAGGTATACCCTAAAGAAGGAGAGGGAAATTCATGATGTGGAGAAAACAAAAGCACACATTTCTTTTTTTCCTTTATCAGACAAAGCAAATGGGTAGTTGGTGGACCCCAAATCTCATTTCAATCTTGTTGCCATGGAACAACTGAGGGCCTCATAGCTGAAGGGGTCATAAAGGCCTCCCAGGCACAGCTGTTATTTTCATGTATGGTAATTCTCAAGTTGGATGTTTACTTCTTGGGAACTGTCCTATAATAGTAACAAATAAGAATTCTAATACTCAGAAAGCTCAAAGTCATAATTAAAAAAAATCACTGTGGGAATCATACCAAACCCTGATACAGCTATAAAACTTAAATCAGATACTGATTCTGAAGAGAAAGGCTATGTGTCTCAAAATATAATTAAAA
The DNA here is from genome assembly GCF_006542625.1 of Nomascus leucogenys. NCBI lineage: Eukaryota > Metazoa > Chordata > Mammalia > Primates > Hylobatidae > Nomascus > Nomascus leucogenys. The sequence goes on along the minus strand of NW_022097187.1, from coordinate 42,643 downwards.
AAAGAAAAATGTAAGAAAATCTGCCAAAATAAAAATGGAAACAAAATAAAGTTGATACTACTTTATAAAATTAAAACTAGCTAGGTCATGTACTAATCATATAAGAAAATAACCTATTTTAAAATGTATTCCAATATGGAATTTGAAAGATACACAGTAACACTAAGAACCCAAATCACCTATCTTCACCTCAATAAGCAAACCTGAGTGACTTGAGATCAAGAATAACAAGAGAGCACTAACAAGTCAGATACATCTCTCTCATTAGAAACCTCATTATCAATATATGAGCAAAGAAAAAAGCCTAATGGGATTTAATGGCTTATTTGTCACCTACTTCCACATGCTTTACTTACAAGGATCTCTCTCCTACACACACAAATTTTCATTACAAATTATTATACATGCAATTATCCTATCCATGAATTTCTTACTTTAATATTAGATAAAGAAAACCACTTCACTAGACATAAAAAGACAAAAACAGAAATGTAGGGTCAGAGGAGGGTTTTAAAAAGGCAAACCCCCTGAGGATTTGCCATGGTGTTTTGGGAGAAGTAAAGGAAAGGAGGAAGGCGAACTGCTAACAATGGAACTATATCCCTCATCTCTGAGATGGGGGAGGCTTCACATGGGAAAGAGGGATTGAAAGCATGGGCAGTTAGTGTCGGTAAGAGCTTCGGTATTAAATCCTGGGTCCTGGGGTGGGAGACTGGGAAATGCTTACTGGGCTATGTTGGCTGGATGAAAAGAAATTGTCCAAAGACCTTCCCAAAATGTCAAGAATCTAAGTGAGTGTATGTCTCCAATGTAACCATTAAGGTAGAGGAGTTAGTGAAGGTTGGAAGATTTGTCAAACATTTGCAGAGAGGACCAGAACAAAAGGTAGGACATTTGCAGAGAGGACGAGAACAAATGGCGGGAAGTTTGCAATCTATCATAAACAACACAAAGTTAATGAATTGACTTAAAATTTCAGGAAAGGTACTGAAAATATTCTTTTAAGCAAATAAAGATTTAGTAAATATTAACCAGTGACTTTTATTCTGAGAATATAATGATTAATATAAATAAGACAATCTTTGCTTTTGGAAAGGTTACTATCAGTTGGAAAGAAAAACTAAGTAGAGAGATGATGACAAAACAGGACAATACATAATAGAGGTCAGGCCAGTCTGGGTAACACCGTGAGACCCTGTCTCTACAAAAAAATAAAAAAATTAGCTAGGTATGGTGGCACATGCTTATGGTCCCACTACTGCAGAGGCTGAGGCAGGAGGCTTGCTTAAACCCAGGAGTTTGAGGCTGAAATGAGCGGTGATCCTGCCACTGTGCCACTGTACTCCAGCCTGGGTGACAGAGTGAGACCCTGTCTTTGAGGGAAAAAAAAAAAAAAAAAGGTTGGGACACTATCTATGAAAGCATATAAAAACATGTAAGAACACAAAACCCAGCTTGGGGGGAATGAGGGAAAGCTAACTGAAAGGTAATAAAATTTTAGTGAATGTAAAAATAGAGTTTTACGAAACTACTCATAACCTCCTCAAACCTTTTTTTTCCCTCCGTGAGGAAGTTATATTCCTTCATTATGCCCATATATATTTTTTCCATTCAACAAAAACATTTAACATTACAAGCACATTTCATACAATTTTGATACATGCTTTCAAAGATTTTTAAGTTAACCAGGAAAAGTTATCTAAACAGAAATACTAAAATACATATTTCAGGTGCTATTAAGGGGATCTGAGCAAATTGCTGTTAACAGCAAAGAGACAAAAAGTCTAAATAACTCTCAGGAGGGACTGGGCCTTACTCACCTCTGAAGCTGCAGGCCCTAACACAATGGCAAACACACACATAAATACGAGGTGGGGGGGGCGGGCGGAGAATTAAATCAGTTGATTTTCCAAAACATAATGGTGTCAAGACCCGACTGGATCTTAAAGGATGAAGCAGGAGTTTACAGATGATGGATGGTAGAAGCCTGACGGAAGATGAAACGCCACATGCAAAGGCATGTATTGGCAAAAAGACCTGAAACATCTAGGTGAGTGAAAGAGTGAAATGTTGGAGGGGAGGCAAAGGATGAAAGGTGGGGATGAAGGGGCTATGGACATAAGAAATGATGAGAACTGAGGCTACATAAGGAGGCCAGAGTTGGATGGCAAACGGCCTCATAGATACCATTCAATTTTTTTTTTATTTTTACACAAAAGCAATTGAGATTCCAAAATGGCTTTGTTTTAAATGAGGGTATAATACAAGGTTTGTTTTTTTAAGGAATCTAACTCTAGAAATGTGAAGGATGGATCAAGACTGGTGGAAGGGAGACCTCCTGGCTATTGCATATATATATTCTGGTCTAGTCCAAGTTCCATCTGGTCTGTGAAACCTGACCAGTCCAGCTCTTACTGGCCAGTGCTGCCCCCAATCCCTGCCCCATCCCCCCAATAACCCTTGTCAATCTCTGTAAGAGTGACAGTTTGCAAGATTGTATCATTTAACACAAACTTAGGCACCTGATAGGTGCCTGAATATCTGCTGAGGAAATATGAAATCACTTACGTAACTACTACTCTTCTCATGCCACCCATCCTCCACTTTATCATGCCCACAGAGCTGTCACAAAAGAATTGGGCCCAAGGAAGTCACCAAAGACTGAGACAACCCACTGTGTTCTTCCAAGTTTTCACTTGTGCCTCTAGTCCTTTATTCAGACCCCCCGGCTTTCCAAATGGCCAATTCAGCCTCATCTTCCTCCTATTTCATTCTTTCCTTCCTTTTTTCTTTCTATCCATCTTCTAATCTTAATGACGTACACATATATCTACAAAATAAATCTGTTAAAGGTACAGGAAAAAAAATCCTCATGTTTGCAAGCCACCGTACCCAATTTCTTTTAACTGGCTATGTTTAGGTCAACATCTGAGTCAAGGTTGTTAAAAGAGAAGAGTTATGCTTTCATTTTATTTCAATATTTTATTATCTGAATATTTATTACATGCAAATATCTAACATATATTTACCCTCCAAATAGCTGGTGATGAAACATCCAGCGTAAACTTCTATCACTTATGGTGGCAGCTAAACATTGGGTACACATGGACACAAAGACGGGAACAACAGACACTGGGGATCCCAAAGGGAAGGGGAGGAAATAAGGCTGAAACACTACCTACTGGGTACCATGCTCACTACCTGGGTGACAGGATCAATCACACCCCAAACCTCAACATCAGGCAATATCCCCATGTAACAAACCTGTACTTCTACCTTCTGAATCTAAAATAAAAGTTGAAATTATACATATATAAAAGAATAAAATATCATTGCCAAGATAGTTTAATATTTTTCTTGAGCATTTTAAAAAGTCACATGTAATTAGTCCTCTTATAATCAATTTTCACAACAATGCTGTGGGGTGAAAATTATTGCTACTTTAGAGAGAGTAACAGAAGAATGTGAGAAACAGATCTGGAAATTCTACCAACAAATTCTACCAAGCAGCACTTCTCCAAACTTTTCTGACCCTCTTATTATCCTGACAAAAGAACCCGTGAACCACTTATCCCAGCTGTTCTCCTCCCACTTATCCTATAAAAAGTAAACACACTCCACAGCACAATGGAAAGCATTACTACTTTGTCATAAAGCCTCAATAGTTGATAGCTGTCATTGTTTTAAGTCTAAGTTATTAATACAACGACAATTATACAACTCCAGTTACCGGGAGGGAATTCAGTACCTGATCCTCTCCTGATTCATAAAAGGTGTGCTGTACTCCAGAGCGGTGCTGAAGAACACACACCAGAAATCAAGATTCCCAGGGGTTTCTAAGCAGATTCGGCCAGACTCCCCCTCGTTACTTCCAAAATGCTACCTCAATAATCAGAAAGCACGATAAAGGATCCAGAAGGGAAGGGACATTGTGGGGAGGAGGATGAGTGTTTAGTGTAGAAAGGAGGATAAGATAGCCAGGGGCTGATCAACGAGAGATCAGCATACAGTAGGATTAGTCAGGGATGCTGGGAGATGGATCTTGAACAATGGTGAAATTTTATTACTGGAATTCAGTAAAGGGCTAAATGTACAAAAGTTAAACTTTAAAAGACTTTAAACAGAATGCTTTTAACGAGAGACAACATACTTTCAAAAAAACTACCTTCTGGTATGATACCCTGAATCTACAGATTTTAAAGTTGCCTAAGGCAAAAAAACTAAGTAATGTTTTTAAAATGTCGTATGTTTTCAGGTTTAAAAAAAAAAAAGTCGCATAATTTCATAAGGTCTGAGAAGCTGCCCAAACCAAACCTAACTGAATTCTCCTTATGTAAACGAAGACTAGCCACAAGATTCAATGACCCTAAGCAAATACGCTGCAGAAGATCGTTTAAAAATAGAATACACAAAACTACCACAGGAAACAATTCCGGAAGCGGACTGGGTTATCTTCTGGAAACCCAGCTTTCGTGCTTAAAGACAAACTATTCTTCCCCAAACCAAATCTCCCGATCCCTAAACATTAAGTTCTCACATGTCAGTTGCCTATCTGGTGTCTCCACCCCACCCCAATGATAAAAGCTGTAAAATTCTCTTTAAAAACGTCAGGCAGCGACCGGTGTCCGAGGCACCAGGGGTATGCAGAGGAAGGCGGCGTGGAGGGAAGGAGCCTGGGGGGTCCGGCCTGGCAGCGCCGAAGCGAGAAGGAAGGGGAGTCCCTGGGGCCAAAGGGGGACCCAGGCTCCCCCAGGCAGCCGCGCCGGGCACGCTGCTTTTGTTGAGCTGGGAACACGGTCCAACCGGGGTCCGGGCCCTCGCCCGCCCAGCGACCCTGGCACTGTGCACCGTTGAGTCCCCTTGACGGGCGCCCGTCCCTCCCGCGCCCGGCTGTGACCTCTGCCCACCCCGGCCCGGACTCGGCCGCAGAGTGGGGCTTTGGCCCGCCGGGCTCCAAGACTGTGTCCCCACCCGCGTCCCCGGCCGCCCGCGCCCCCGCGCCCGGGCCCTCGGGGGCTGCCTCACCTGCATGCCCGGAGCCCCCGGGTCGACCCCCGTGTCCAGGACAGCGATGAGCACCCCCCGCCCGTCATACTCCGGGTAGCGGCAGAGGAGGAGGCGGCTCCGGTCTCCTTCTTCGGCAGGAGACCGTGAAAAGGGAAGGGCTCCTCAGTGGCAGCGGTGGCCATGGACGCAGGATGGAGGACGAGGAAGCGGCAAACTCCAGGCTGCGCGCGGACTAGCAGCGCGAGGACACCCGTGCGGCCTCGGCCGGAGGCGGGGGCGAGGGGCGGGGTCGCCCGTCTCCCACCAATCCCGGCCTGCCAGGAACGGTGGCCAATCACGTGCTTCCACGTAAGCCAACGGCGCCGCTCTCAGGAGCTGGGCCCGAGTATTGCCCGGGCTGCAGTGAAGGGGGCGGAGTCTGAGGACATTACTGGAGGGTTCGGATCTCCAACCTGGGGTCTTGAAGAGGCCCCGCGCTTGGGGTTTTTAGGCAACAGCAGGCCTCCAAGCAAAGAGTCCTGCTGTCCCGGACCGAATCGCTCCCCGAGCGACGGGCAAGGAGATGGACCGCAAGCCAGGAATAATGGGAACCCTTCGCTGGGCAAACGATAGTTTCCAAACTTAAGGTTGTGGATGAAACATTTTGGTGCGGCTGCTGCAGGGGCCTCAGCCCCGGGGTGCTGACCCGAGGCAAGGGAGCCGGCGCACGCACGCTTAGCCGCTAAGGAGCCTGCGGTGTCGGCGAAAGCTCCGGACATGATTTTGGAAAGTCGTAGGTTAGGGGGTGTAGACTTTGGGTTCCCCTGTGTTGTTATGCCCCTTTGATGACGGTGAGGTGGTGAGGGGGAGCGATAGGGTGGAGACAGGCAATAGTTTCAGTCAACAGGAAGTGGGTTGTTGGCCATTCCGTCGCCTTTGTAGCCAGTAACAAAGCACGAGACTGAAAGGGCCCCTCCTATCCTCTGCTGATCCTTAGTTTCCGGGATTTCTGAAAAACATCCTTTTTTCCTCTTACACTGAAGTTTCTGATTGCTCCTTACGGCTCTCCACTCAATTATAGAGCCATAATTTGCAGTTTTCCAAATTCACAGTGCCTGCCGTCAGTTGCTGCAAGCTGCACAGTGGTCCTCTGGTGATCTTTATGTCTAAGCTCATGCCCGGGTAATCTTAGCCTTTTATTGTGCCGAAGACCCCTTTGGCAATTTGGTGAGGCCTATTTCTCAAGCAGTGTTTTAAAATGCATACAATGAAATATATAGGACTACCCAGGAAATAAATTATGTTTAAATGCAGTTATCAAAAATACTAAAGGCAATTTTGTTATATAGCAGGGGCTTTACATGTGTGTATATAGTTACAGGTGTGCTTCTTTTGCATTAAACAACAGGAGTTAGGGCCAAGGCTAATGAACTACCATAACTTCAAAATAGTGAAGAATATAATTATTTGGAGATAGCAGTGAAAACTGCAGTATGATGAACTGATTTTTATTGGTGACATAACAGCTGGTTTTTGCCTACATTCATACTTAATGTGAAAAAAAAAAGAGGTTTGTATCTTTTTTCTACGGAAGTTTTTGAACCCCTTGGATTCTGTCTATGGACACCAAGTTAAGAATACCTGGTATAAAGGAAAGCCTTATGCATGCGGTTTCCAACCCACAGAATTTCAGAGATCCTCCATGAAGTCTCAAAAATTATTCTCATGGCTGTGCAATGGTTTCAGCTGATTCCTTGATCATTTATTCAGTCCTTAAGTCTTAGACAAGCTTGTTCTCTTTAGTGCAGAGGAAAAAGAGAAAAGTTGAATGTTTTTCTCCTTATTCCCAACTGTTTACATTACCTCTAGAAAAGAATTTCAAATTAACACAGACGAAAACAGAATAACAAACTTGCAGAAGACATTCAGTATAGAGCTTATAGTGATAGAATAGAATGGCTCCCAGTTTCAAATGAACCATAGTCCAATCACTTCATTTTACAGATAAAGAAACAAAGTTAACTGACTGTCATGGATTACAAAACAGTAATCACCCATGGGGGTGATCTGGCCCATGGATCCCTGATGTGTGCTCATGTTGAAGAGTGGGATTCCTCCACTGTCCTGTCAGAGTAGCCAAGGAAGGGCTTCTGCTGCCAGTGGGAATGAGACATGATGACCTTGACAGTTCCTTCTGACTTGCAGAGGTTGCACACTGCAGTAGTTAAGTGCACGGAGTGGAGCTAGCCTGGATGGGTTTGAGTCCTGGCTCTCTCACCTGTCAGCTCTGTGACTTGGGGCCAGTGACTTAACTTCTCTGTGCCTCAGGTTCCTCATCTAGAAAAAAAATAAAGATGCTAATCCAACAATAATACCAATTCCATAGGGATGCCACAAAAATTAAATGACTTTGTACAAAATATTTAGAACTATCCCTAGCCCATGATGAGAGCCAGAAAAGTGTTTGCCTTTTTGCTTAGATGGCTGTGATATTTAAAACTGGCCACAATTGATAGTTAACTGCAAATCTACATATTGTAAGGAAGCATGCTGTCCTGATAGTAAACTTTTAAAACACATGTTCAGTTTTATAATTATAATTCCACTATAGTTATCATAAGCAGGAGTACACATTTCTTTATTCTTTTAGTGATATGAAATTTGATTCAATATTTATTTTGTGTATATGATTAAATCCTAGAAAATGCGTCTTAAAAGCAACGTTATTTAGATTGGCTTTGCAATAGTGCCACCTTCTGGTTGAATTCCTTCTTTACAAGACAGCATCTTGTCTAGACTCATCCTACTGCGCTTGGTAAATTGTGATTTTGTTCTAGGAGACACCTGAGTGAGGCATGGTCCACCAGTCCCAGCAGACCACTCCCTGAAGATGTTGGCTTGATATGTGCTGGAAGATGAAAAAGCATACAGAATGCAGGACAACATAAAGAAAATAGAACCGAGAAGTTATGCTAAGAATATAAACAAACCAAGAGTATGGATTGGAATGCTGTTTTCTTTGGACTGATCAGTGCTCCTTTGGAAAGATAGAATGAAGCTGAATAAGTTGCAGAAAAGGTCAAATAAAATGATTATGTCCAAAAGACTAGGGTTTTTCTACAGTTTGGAACAAACAGACAGAGGCAATGCAGTGTTTAATGACTGTTCTGAAAAAATAATTATGATATTGTGGGGCGAAGGAGACTCTCACAGCCAAAAGTTACGAAAGAGAGCCACACTCTACAAATTATAGCAAATTTGGGGAGATATTAGGGTGAAGGGAGATGGAAAATAAAGTACGAACATACTATATAGTAGGTATTTTACCTATATGATCTAAATTTAGTTGTCTAGACAACCACGCCTTACAATTGGTCTTATCATCCTTTCAGATATCAGAAAACAGAAGCGCAAAAAGTTAAGTATGTTGCCGGGCACTGTGGCTCACGCCTGTAATCTCAACACTTTGGGAGGCTAAGGCGGGCGGATCACCCAAGGTCAGGAGTTTGAGACCAGCCTGGCAAAACCCTGTCTCTACTAAAAGTACAAAAATTAGCTGGGCATGGTGGTGGGCACCTGTAATCCCAGCTACTCCAGAGGCTGAGGCAGGGAGAACTGCTTGAACCTGGGAGGCGGAGGTTGCAGTGAGCTAAAATTGCACCACTGCACTCCAGCCTGGGCAACAGAGTGAGACTCTGTCTCGAGGGGCAGTGGGGGGAAGTTGGGTATCTTGGTCAGTTTCATAGAATAGCTGACAACGTCTCTGATTCCAAAGGCTATGCTAATGCTAATGTACCATATGTTCCCCCCATTTTCATTTTATTCTAATTAAACAATTAATTTATTTTGAGACAAGGTCTTGCTGTGTTGCCCAGGCTGGAGTTCAGAGGTGCGATCATGCACCTCAAACTACTCACTGCACCCTCAAACTACTAAGCTCAAATGATCCTCATGCCTTGGCCTCCCAAGTAGCTGGGACCACACCACCACGCCTGGTTAATTTATTTTATTTTATTTTTTGAGACGGGGGTCTCGCTTTGTTGCCGATGCTGGTCTCAAACTCCTGGCTTCAAGTGATCCTCCCACCTTGGCCTCCCAAAGTGTTGGGATTACAGGCTGAGCCACCACGCCCAACCTATTTTACTATTATTTTTTAATTTTTAAAGAAAGAAGAAGAAAGAGGTAATATGAGCTAATATTCTTTCAGCATTTACTTTGTACCATGCACTATACTAAAATTCTTTTACACTTGTGGTCTCAGTTACATTTATTTATTTATTTATGGAGACAGGGTCTTACTCTGTTGCCCAGACTGGAGTGCAGTGGCACCATCTGGGCTCATTGCAATCTCCACTTTCTGGGTTCAAGCGATTCTCCCACTTCAGCCTCCTGAGTAGCTGGGACCGCAGGCACACACAACCATGCCCAGCAAATTAATTTTTTTTTTTTTTTTTTTTTTTGTAGAGACGAGAGGTCTCACTATATTGCCCTGGCTGGTCTCAAACTCCTGGGCTCAAGCAATCCTTCCATCTTGGCCTCCCAAAGTGCTGGGATTACAGGCGTGAGTCACCACACCTGACCCCCTCAATTACTTTTAAAGTTATTTATTCAGTTACTTTTCCTCCTTGCCTGTAGCCAAAATTCTCACTCCCATCCTCACAGGGTGCAGTTCTAAGGAGTGTAGTGCACACTCTTTTGCATGTGTGTGCTACCGGCAAAATGTGTATTGCTGTTGTATGTGCCTCTTTATTCTAACTTATGTTTGTGGTATTGTCTTATTTTGTTTCTTCCTTTGTTCACTCAACACTATTTTAAAAATCTCTATGTGTTGTCCTGTGTACACCATCCGACTACCTCCAACAGCTGGCTAGTGCTCTATTATGTGCTTGCGGCCTGGTTTACCCCTCCATTTCCCAGGGATGGCAGAGCAAGGACCGTCTCCGCTTATGCCTGGTACAGAGCTGGGTGAGAATTCCTATGAGAGTCACACCCAGGATCCATCCTTGGTAGGCCACAGTGAGCAGTCTACCTGCATTTCGACAGGGACCTGTCTGACTGCTCCCCAGAATGGCTGCTGAGAATCGGGCCAAGGCTCACCAGCAGCACAGGCAACCCTATCTCTGTGTCTCTCTGCTAGCAGTGGAATTATCCAGTTTTCTAAGTTCTTCCTGTCTGATTAGTCTAAAATGAAACCTCACCATTGCTTGAATTTGCAATTCTGATATCCAACGTATTTGAAACGTTCTTGATAAATGTAATGGCGCTTTGTTTCCTAGTCAGATCTTTTGTCCATTTGACTTGTTCTTATTGATTTGCAGGAGAGTGTCACATAAGGTTCTATTATTCTCATTTTTAGAGATGCAAGAACTTAGTCTCAGTGAGGTTCAGTGACTCGTCCAGGGACATCAGAGAAAGCAGTGAAGCAAATGTTTGAATTCAGAGTCATGCCTCTGAAAGCTGGATATTAGGGAACAATTTGGTGAATTATCTATTAACCTCAGCCTTGTCTTTCTTAACCTTGTCCATCAGGTTGAAAAAACTTCAGAATTTTGATTGTTGAGAAAGAAGATGGCTCAAACCAAAAGAGTGAATTTGTCTTTGATCTATTTGATATCTCCTTTCCTTTCTCTCTCTCTCCCACATTCTTCTTTAGGAAATAGTTTATTTTTCATAAACTAAAACCAAGAGAAGATTAATCACCCCAAAATTCTATCAGTGCTAGATAAGTACTATGCTATGCCAAGAGCCAGCCTCCCTTACCTTGAAAATATGTATAAGGGGCCGTGCGTGGTGGCTCATGCCTATAATCCCAGCACTTGTGGAGGCTGAGGCGGGCAGATCACCTGAGGTCAGGAGTTTCAGACCAGCCTGGCCAAGAAGGTGAAATCCCATCTCTACTAAAAATATAAAAATTAGCCAGGCATGGTGGCATGTGCCTGCAATCCCAGCTACCTGGGAGGCTGAGGCGGGGGAACCACTGGAACTCGGGAGGTGGAGGCTGCAGTGAGCTGAGATCGCCCCACGGCACTCCAGCCTGGGTGACAGGGCGAGACTCCATCTCAAAAAAAAAAAAAAAAGAAAAAAGAAAAGAAAATATGTGTAAGGTGTCTAGGATGTGCCATCCCCTGTTCTAGAAACCATGAGAAACAAAGAACACAAAATTTCAGTTAGACTGGAGGAATAAGTTCAAGAGATCTGTTGTACATCATGGTAAATATAGTTAATAACAATATGTTGTATACTTGCAAATTGCTAAGAGAGTAGATTTTAAATGCTCTCACCATAAAAAGATAAGTATGTGAGTTAATGCATAGGCTACATAGCTTGATTTAGCCATTACTCAATTTACACTTATATCAAAACAGCATGTTGTATACCATATAGATACACACACAGTTTTTACTTGTCAATTAAAAAGAAAGACCACTTTCCAAAAAAGGTATTTAAAATTAAGTAATCCAGTAAAAGAAACAGAATTTTAAAGGCATTATAATATTTTAAAGAAAATTTAAGTTCTAGTTTGGAAAGTGTTATCTTTGTAAATATTATGGTAGTGATAGTTTATAATTCTATTTCTCTACTTTTCCTGGAATCATATTTCATTGAAACGTATTGATTATATTATTAAAACTGTTAGTTCAGACTTTTTTATCTTTATTTAAGTGTTAAACAAAACTCTGAAAAAAATCAGGCTCCTATAAGAGTTAGGAATGTGTTTCATTGCTAAGAACAGAGATCTGAAATAACAGGGGCTTTAGCAAAATGAAGGCTTATTTTTCTTTCCTAAAACATTATGGAAGGCCGGGCATGGTGGCTCATGCCTTTAATCCTAGCACTTTGGGAGGCCTAGGCAGGCAGATTGCTTGAGCCCAGGAGTTCAAGACCAGCCTGGGCAACATGGTGAAACCCCGTCTCTACAAAAAATACAAATAATTAGCTGGGCACGGTGGCACACACCTGTAGTCCCAGGTACCCGGGAGGCTGAGGTAGGAGGATCACCTGAGCCTGGGAGGTCAAGGCTGCAATCAGCTGTGGTCACGCCACTGCACTCTAGCCTGGGTGACAGAGTGAGATCCTGTCTCAAAAATAAAAATAAAATAAAATAAAATGTCACAGTCAGATGTAGTCGGTTCTCATTGGCATGCCGGTATCAGAGAGCCAGGCTCCTTCTGCATTTCTGCTTTGCACCTGGATTTTCATCCTTAAGGTTTCTTCCTGGGTAACAGAGGCCACTGGGGTTCTAGCCTTTTATATTCATGTTTCAAGAAGGAAGAAAGAAGAGAGGAGGACAAAACGGAGTATCTGCCAGTTGAGTAAATATTTTAAATATTTTAAAATAACTTTCTACTTCTTACACGGTGCTGACCTTCTCTGTCTACAAGGGAGCCTGGGAGATGTTTAGCTGCTTTCACAGGCACAATACATTCCTTCTTATTAATTGTTTAATAAGAAGGAAAAAGAACTATTGGGTAGGCAACTAGCAGTATCTGGCACAACTCCTAATTATCTTTTATTCAGTACAAGACCACCCACTGTGAATGTGTACTCAAATATACTGAATAACACCTTAAGACATAACAATTTTAGGCCTGGGCATCATGGCTCATGCCTATAATCCCAACACTTTGGGAGGCTGAGACAAGAGGATCACTTGAGCCGAGGAGTTCGTGACCAGCCTGGGCAATATAGTGAGACCTTATCCCTACAAAAAAATAAAAAATAAAAAGCAAAATTGGTTGGGCCTGGTGGCTTGTGCCTGTAGTTGTCCCTACATTGTCTACTCCTGTAAAATGTCTCTACCAAAAGTGAACCCTGCTTGGCCTATAAGAGGATGTTTTTCTCCTGGCGAGATTTCCGTAGAATTTGGACACATGCTCATGACCAAATTGCCTGAATATTCTTTTAACTAAGTAGAGATGACTGTTTTCCCATGTGACATCTAATGAGTAGCAACAGAGCCACAGCATGAAGGTAGATTTGTCTGACTCCAAAATCTGGGCCTCTAAGTATTCTAATTGGCCTCTCACTTCATTCCATTCTCATCCCACAAAGTTTGAGACTGACAATCCCACTTCTCCAATAAAACCATTCTCTGTAAGTTCTATCAGTCAGGACATTGGGCCCACCCTAACTTTCCAATTTTGACTATGGTGATAGAAGCTTCAAATGGAGAGAAAAAGCTGGGTCCACAGCCTAACTCTTGTGTCTCTGTAGATTATTTTTTACCTGAGGGCTCTCCTTCACCTCCCTACCTATCCCTGCTGCCACCCACAGGCCTTAGAGAGGAAATTGCTACCTTTCATGTCCTGGGTTCAATGGCAACTGAGAGTCTTATGCCCTTATCCCAGCTGAGAGCTGCCTTGACCCTTACACCGGATTTTACTCAGGGCTTGGGAGAAGAGAAACAGGGAGCAAGATGCCGGTGGATGACATGCTGTGCAAGTTACAGGAGCTCACAGTTTAAAGTCCTCAACAAATGGACTACAGTCAGGTCTCCCGCAGGCCCACGACAGAAATCATCTTAACCTGACACCCAGGAGGGTCCTCAGGTATGTCTAGACTCCTTAAATTCTAAAGCCCCAGAGGATGAAGCCAAAAGATTTTGGTTACCTGCCTAAGTATCATCTTAGGAATTTCCAATCGCCTTCCATAGGAACACGTTGTGCTATATCCCAGAAATACCAGAAGGTATCCTAAAACACATTTCTCTCCATAGAAAAATGTCTAATCATTGAATATCCATTCATTCATTCAGGAAACCCACCTGTGCCCTCTTTCCTGCCTTTGATAGTGCTGGTCTTCTTTCTAAAAGGCTCATCTTCCCCTCTACTTTCTCTGGATGACTCACTCTCATCCTTTATGTCTCAGCTTTAATATTCCTTCTCCAAGAAGCATTCCCAGATACATACCCCTTAATGCCTTGCTCTTCAGCCACTATACATCGTATCCCTCTTTATTTTAATCACCTCTATTTTTGTTACCAGACTCATACATAAGCCCCATGAGTTGAAGAATTGGGCCTACTTCTTCAACATTGTATTTCCAGTTCTTGGCTTAAATAAAGTGTTAGGTACATATTTGATGAATAAATGCATCATGTAGCATAATGCATTGCACATGGCTCTTGATACATGTTGGTTGGATTAAACAAAGTGCTCAAATTCGTTTCTTTTCTCTTTGGCATTTTTGATGTCTTCAGGTAGAATGAGCTTCAAATACTCTATCACATAATTGATTCAAGTTAGTTTCCTCTTTTTTGCCCTGGAAGGAGTTTGGATTATACTGATTTCCTTCCTCTACTCTGCTTATGCACCATGTTTCTGTGAGATGATTTAGTTACATTAAATCAGGGTAGCCATTTAGCCAATGGGACAGTAGAGCATATAAGGCCCTACATATTATTTCTGACTCTGCTCACTACCTTCAGCAACTCACTCAGTGGTCTTCTGTGTCTGTCCATGAATTAAGATGTTCAGTGACCAGCAATTCTTAGAAATTCTTGGGTGCAACTCTTCCCCAATTCTCAATCACATATAATATTCTCACTTCAATCATTATTGGTATACTTGAGGAGAGAAACCCAACCTTATTAAAATGTCTCTTTGAGTGTTGTTGACTGTAAATTTAACATCAGACCACCCACACTCATCCACACTTGGGTAAAAAGTACTCCTGCCAAGCCAAAGATTAATTCAAAGCAAACTCTTACTAATGGGAAGTGTTGAAATTATAAATTTCCCTGCATATGGCTCAAGTTATGATCAGCTTAGCTTTTGAAGTGAACTCCAACTTCCAGTAAGATCGCAGCTGGTGGCACTTCTTTTGGGTTCAGGGAGAAGTTGAATCAGACTATTTATCACCTTTTACAGAATGCTATTAAGCCAGAGTGAGATGTGGGAAGGATCTGTGGATGACCTACCATACGCAATTCTACTCTTCTCTATGTCTTTGATTACCCCTTATATTGAAAAAGAAATACATGAAGGTGATTTTCATCTCTTTATATTTGTTCCTTGTATTTCTAATCTACTAATATTAAAGGATATATTAAATGTGGTTTTAACAAAGCAAGAGATTCTTTACCTATGGAAATACATTCCAGTGGGTTTCTTTTATGGGAAAATAAAACCATAACCCTTGTATAGAGGAATTTCAGAATGATGAATCCGATGACAAGAACAGTTCTGGACAAACACATACCAGGAAACCTCTGTGAGGGAAGACAGTCCTTGTCAACTTGGGTATGCTTTAACATCACACTTGTAGCCTTGAAGTTATCGAAGCTATGTGTAGCTCGCTCTGACAAACTGATCAGAGTGAGCGATGGATATGCCTTTGCCCATATTCTAAGCAGGTAGTGGCTTTTGTTATTAAAAGAAATTTTATATCCTCCTCCCAGGAACTCAGTGCAGGATGCTGATCCCAGAGATAGCACAGCTGGCAGAGAGAACATACGCAAGACCTCAGCTCACATTAAAGAGAAACTTGCAAAATCGAGGAAAGAATCAAATATTATCCCTTTGACTAATATGTAAAAAAGCATCGGCACTTTGCAGGGTGTAGAGAAAGGAAGCAAAGACTCCACAACAACTATATTCAGTGTGGACTGTGTTTTGCATAGGCCATGACTGAAGATCATCTAGAGATAGTCACAGTGTTTTAAAAGTCCCATCCTCGTGCAGAATGGCATGAGACAAGATGTCATGGGACTCGTGGAAGAGAATCAGTGGAATTTGAATGATGCAACAGGAAAAGAGATCCAAGCTATACCGGAATAAAGACTCTTTCTCAAAACACACTGATTAAGGGGTCTGCCTAGATTCTTTGCAAGAACTGAAATTTTATATAAGAATCCCACTACATATAACTTTCAAAGATGTATGCTTTTTTGTTTGTTTTTTGAGACGGAGTCTCACTCTGTTCCCAGGCTGGAGTGCAGTGGTGCGATCTCCGCTCACTGCAAGCTCCACCTCCCAAGTTCGTGCCATTCTCCTGCCTCAGCCTCCTCAGGAGCTGGGACTACAGGCACCTGCCACCATGCCCGGCTAATTTTTTTGTATTTTTAGTAGAGACAGGGTTTCACCATGTTCGCCAGGATGGTCTCGATCTCCTGACCTCGTGATCCGCCCGCCTCGGCCTCCCAAAGTGCTGGGATTACAGGCATGAGCCACCGCACCCAGCCTTGAAGATGAATGTTTTTAAATGTATGTGTGAGTGTATACACATATACATGAATATATGAAAATATATATATATATATATATATGTGAATGTATATATGTGTGTCAGGTCATTCTTGCATTGCTATAAAGAAATACCTGAGGCTGGGTAATTTATAAAGAAAAGAGGTTTAATTGGCTCACAGTTCTGCAGGTTTTACAGGAAGCATGGTGCTGACATCTGCTTGGGTTCTGGGGAGGCCTCAGGAAGCTCACAATCATGGTGGAAGTGAAGGGGGAGCAGGCACATCACATTGCCAGAGCAGGAGCCAGTGAGAGAGTGGAAGGGAGAGGTGCCACTAACTTAACTAGATCTCACAAGAGCTCACTCACTATCACAAGGACAGCACCAAGCCATGAGGGATCTGCTTCCATGACCCAAACACCTCCCACCAGGCCCCACCTCCAACACTGAGGATTACATTTCAACATGAGATTTGGGCCAAGACAAATATCCAAACTGTATCAATATATCAATACATGTGTGTATGCATGCCTTGTTAAATATAAAATAATTCTCATTTCAACTGTTCTAAAATTACTCCAGTATATTTATGAAGTATTGAGTTATAAAATTTCTCAATGTGTTATATACAGGCTTTGAGCAGGGTGGCTCCTACCTGTTTCTACACTCAGGATTTTAGAACCCAGAGTGGGTTAAAGAGACAAGTGGCCTCCCTTTCATAGTCCTATAAGGATAGCGTTTTATTTTATTTGGATTGACAGCATATTTCATGTATAGTGTGCACTGTGTATGAGTTTTTTTTACTTTAAATCTATGTCAACTAAGATTCAGCAGCTATTTGCCTTCTTTCCCAAAAGAAATATTCTGAAGCCCTTAACCTTTTCACCCCAGCAGTGTGTTGAATTGTGTCCCTCCAAAAGATGTGTCTGTGAAAGTCCTAACCCCTGGTACCTAGAGTAACCTCATTTGGAAATAGGGTCTTTACATTTGGAATCAATTTAAGGTGAGGCCATACTGGATTAGGGTGGGCCCTAAACCCAAAGACAGAGAGTCCCTGCCACCAAGAAGGCTCTCACCAGGTGTGTCCCCACTTGACCTTGGGCTTCCCAGCCTCCTTAACTGTAAGAAACAAATTCTTTTTCTTTTAAATTAACCATTTTAGGTATACACTGTTATTTGCAACAGAAAATAAACTAAAACATGCTTTTTCACATTGAAGCACAGTGTGTAGGGTAATATCTGTGTCATGCCCTTCAACGTCTGCCTTATGCCCTTCAAGGTGCTCCCATGGACAAAGTTGTTGTCTTGGACAAAAACAGAAACAGGACAGAACAGTATGCCTTATATCTGAGAAGAAAATATAACTTGGGCACACAGATAAAAGGTTTATTCTCCATTGGCACTAGAACTTTGTCCTCTGTGGTGCAAGGAAAAACTGGGAGGAATATAGAACTGTGCTTTCCAATGGAACTTTCTGCATTTATAATCTGCACCACACAGTACAAGACCCATGAGTCACATGCAGCTACTGAGCACTTGAAATGAGGTTAGAGTGATTTACAAACTGAATTTTGAATTTAATAATTTAAACTTAGACTATGAAGACCCAGAATCTAAACAACATGGTGAGAAGAGACTAGAAGTAGGAAAAACAAATAGAGAACTTAAAATGAAAAGAGGACAAAAATCTATTTAAGTCAAACCCAGTAAAAACTAACAGAAAATAATTGTTCAGGTGGACTAACCAATAAAGTTATACAGATAACTCTTTCTACACTTTTTATGATCATGTTTATCTAATATAAAGTAACTAGAAGAAGAATAATTGTGCTAAATTAGTAATAATGTTAAAAAGAATTTCTGGAATAATTAATCAAATCGGCCAAAATAGATATTCTTGTACATCCAATGGCCACAGTCTTACTGGACTAGATAGAAATCATCATTCTTATGCACAAAAAAATAGACAATTTAATAAAGTGAGGGTATAAGATGAAAATTCAGTAGAAGAAAAAGAAGTGAAAAGCTCCAAGAAAGACTAAAGGAATCATTCACTTTTTAATAGCAATAGCAAAAAAGGGACAGGAAAGAAGAAAGAGAAAAGAATAAGAAGTTGGGGAGGGAGGTTGGAAAGGAGAAAAGGATGAAAGAAGAGCGAGGAAGAGAAGCAAAAGAAGCAAACTCTCATCCATAAATTCAAAAGCTGTTGGCATTTGGAGGCAACATTTGGGAAGTTCCTAAAAGTTGAAGCGGTGTTACTACTTTTGAAAAGAAAACCCCAAGACAGATGGCATGAGGAAATGTCATATGGAGACATCTGAATAGAAAGATGCCAGTCCTTACAGACCAGCTAGAATCTGGAAGTCCTCATCATCTGATATACTTTACAACCAGATTTAGGATCCAGTTGAGAAACTCACGACGGCATACAGGTCACTTGCAATGCTCCCTGAGCTCTCCATCAAAATCAGGAATCCACTTCTGTGAAAACTTGGAGACAATAAATCATTGAATCTGGCCAAATGTATTCTACTAACATTGCTAAAAGAATTATACTGACATCTGTTTTGTTGGGAGTTTGTAATACTGCCTGTGTCTATAGCAGAAAGGAAATGAAATCAGTAAGCTCCCTCAGTTGGGGAGTGGTGAAAATACCCCATATTTTGGAAAGATCTTTGGAAGATCAAAAATCTTTGGAAGACCAAAGACTGCAGGAAACCTGTAACAAATGTAGTCCCTCTTGTGTATTGAGAAATGATTTTAAATTGTGTCAAATTTTATTGCATTTTTTTTTACAAATTTCAATCTATATAGATTTTAATTTGCGCATTTGTGATAATTTATGACGCAAAAAAACACTTGTTTTTTAGAATGACATAGTGAAAGGCACATTTCATTTGAATGCATAGTGTACCATTCTAAAATATCCAAATTTCTTTACAAAGTGCTTGAGCAGTCACATACACATACAGTAATAGCAAAATATATTTACACTCTATAAAGCTTAACATTTTATATCTGACTAAAAAATATATATATTTTAAACTACAAAAAATTAGTGCTTTCTTCAGCTTCATTGTGTAAATAGACCCTGCCTTCTAATTTTTTTAGTGATTTGACTTCAATTAAAAAAAATTCTGTACACTGTGTAGTTACAAAATGCTGTCAGTTTTTAATGCTAAAAGCCTATTTTAGACATTACTTTCTTTGCTATTTGAGAACCGAAAAAGTGAGCAGACTGTACCTCAAAAGTATTTAGTGTTTTATTTTAATGTTGTATTAACGCTGTTTAAATTAAAGCCAGACAATATGCTAACTTCCTCTATTGTCCTTTGCCAAGGAAATTAACTGGCATTTTAAAATAACTTTAAACCACATATTGCTCCCCCTTTCTGTAAGATTTACTCCCAAAGGATCTTGGGTAATAAACAATTTGGAAGGTAATATAAATGATCTCTGGACAATTTTAATTGTTCTCAGAGTACAATGAAAAGATGCTAAAACATCCCAGCAAATATTTATAAATGTTTTTAGCTCAACTCTCCATAAATCAGTGTTCTTTTTCATGTTTCTCGTAAGATTTACACCTGAACAATTTTTCGGAGATGAGCTCGCTGTGATTAAATAGTTAATTCAGTATGGGTACTTAACAGCTTGCTATTCCTGAGGTATAATCACCCTAACGTGCTAACTGGTGTTAGCTTCTTCTTTTTTTTTTTTTTAATTGAAACACGTGAAGATTTGTTTAAAAGTACCATTCCAATACTTCTTCAAAAGTGGCTTCTCATTGTACTTCAGCGTAAATATGAGCACCGGGAACAGTTTCATGGAGTTGAAGTTGAGTGAACATCGGCCATGAAAATCCATCACAAATACTTTTGGATCAATAGTCTGTTTTAAAAAAGAAAGAAAAAAACCACTTTTTTATAGTCCCTAGCTTTGCCATATGCCCGCCTTAAGTGGAAGGAAAATTAGTCACTTAAGTATGTTTTACAAAAAGAAAAAAAGGGCTTGGAATGCTTTTTGTAAAACATCGTTAAGTGATTAATTTTCCTTCCACTTAAGGCGGGCATATGGCAAAGCTAGGGACTATAAAAAAGTGGTTTTTTTTCTTTCTTTTTTAAAATAGACTGTTGATCCGAAAGTATTTGTGATGGATTTTCATGGCCGATGTTCACTCAACTTAAACTCCATGAAACTGTTCCCGGTGCTCATATTTACGCTGAAGTACAATGAGAAGCCACTTTTGAAGAAGTCTTAGAATGGTACTTTTAAACAAATCTTCACGTGTTTCAATTAAAAGAAACAAAACAAATCAAAACTCAGAAGCTATTGGTGGCACAGGGAGCAAATGAAGGGTTGCTATTTTTAAGAGGTCTTCTTGTGAGTCAGTCAGCTTGGTTTCGCAGTGTCTAGCAACTTAACACCAATCAGCAGTGTAGTCAAAATCTCTGAACATTTCCTGCTCCTCTTCCGAAAGTATCCTTCGTTCTCGAGGTGGAGTCAGAATAGGTGCTTCTGAGGTAAATTCATCATCGAAATGACTAACATCTTCTCGTCCTCTTATGGTAGGTATAAATGGTGGCTTTACTTTTTTGTCCATCAGAGCGCTCCAATCAATTAGCCAGAAAAATGGGTGCTCTTTTACATCCTCTGCATCTTTCTCAGTAGCCCCAAGGCGCCGCTCAGGATTTCTTCTTAACAGACTTCTCATTATAGAAGTGGCTACTGTAGATAAGGACCTTGGATACCTTACTTCACCATTTACAATATTGTCATAAACTTTCTCTTCAACCTCACCAAAAAAGGGAGCGTCACCAACAAGCATTTCATATATAAGCACGCCAAGGGCCCACCAATCTACAGCCCTTGTATAAGAAGTTTCTGTTAATACTTCTGGGGCAAGGTATAGAGGAGTGCCACAAAATGTGCTTGTTCTATCTCCATATCCCATTCCTTCTTTGCAAAGACCAAAATCAGCAATTTTCACAAAGCCCTCTGTATCTAGCAATAAGTTTTCCAATTTCAAATCTCTATGAACAATTTTGTGTTCATGTAAATACTGCAACCCAAGAACTACACAAGCAGCATAAAATACAGCTCTTGGTTGAGAAAAGACATCAGTACAAACGTGCATCGTTAGGTCCCCACCAGCAGCATATTCCATTACAAAGCAAACATGCTGTTTGGTTTGGAAACATGCAAAAAGGTTCATCAAAAAGGGATGCCTTACACTATTCACAGTTTCGAAAATTCTTTTTTCACGCATCAGGGTGTCTACTTCATCTCCAGCCACAATATCTCCTTTCTTTAAGGCTTTTATAGCAAACATCTCATTTGTGTGTTTATATTCAGCTAAAAGCACCTTTCCAAATTGTCCTCTTCCCAAGACAGCACAACACCTGAAATCTTGTAGATTAATCTGAAACCTTTGCTGAGATCTATCCTCAAGTTCTTGAATACCACTATATTCTAGGCCTGACTGAGGAGTATCAGGCTTGTATTCAGATTGAGATTTTGGAAGTATATTATTTCTGTCATTCTCAATATCAGAAGCAGTCTCTGAATCCTGTCCTGGTGTATCCAAAACTCTTAATTCAGAAGATTCATCTATTTCTCCAAGGGAAGAAGCTCGTGGTGGGGCTGGAGGAGGTTCAGGCTCAAGATCAAAGTCCAGTTTCACTGCTGTAGAATCACTAGCTGGAGGTGCTAGCTCAGGGATGTGTACATCAACCACTGGCACTGTAGTAGGCACAGGAGCTTGAGGGCTGAAGGTGCCAGCATGATTTACTGTAGGAATAGCTCTTCTTACTAGCCGTCTCCAAATGGCAATAATAATATTCATTTGAGGAACTCTGAGAAATCTTTTACCTGGAGTCCTTGGGCAATCTTTAATACCTTCTGGATCTGATACAACAATATATGCATTTAATTCCTGCAGCTTGTGATGTCGTTCTTCTAATTTTTTATTTGATTTTTTCAAAATGTTGTCTACATAAGCCAAACTTTTCTTATCTGTTGTGACTTTCCTCAGATTTTCAGCTCCCTCTTTGATTTTCAGTTCTTTCCTTATTTCTCTCTTAATTCGATCCTTGATATCATCC
Organism: Nomascus leucogenys; assembly: GCF_006542625.1. Lineage (NCBI taxonomy): Eukaryota > Metazoa > Chordata > Mammalia > Primates > Hylobatidae > Nomascus > Nomascus leucogenys. The sequence goes on along the minus strand of NW_022097187.1, from coordinate 20,369 downwards.
AATTTCTGCTGCACCATTGTATCTGAAAAGTCTAATTTTTGAACAGCACTCACATTCTCAGAAAACGGAAGACTTCGGGAATCCCCCTGCAGTTGCCTGAGCAGACTCTCCCCCCGTTGGGGGTTGGACACCATCGCGCTGGTATGGACTCCGCACATGGACGCGGCCGTGGCGGCCACGGCGAAGGGAGAAGGCGGGACGGAGCTCGGAGTGGGGGTGAGGAGAGGGGAGAGAAAGAAAAAAAAACAACTAGGGATTCATGGAGGCGCAGCCCCTGCGGGAGGCGCGGCTTATTCCGTCTGGTTCATCCAGAGAGGCGGGGAACGAGGGCACTCCTAGCGGGCTTCCTCTCACTGCCTGCCGGCCGCCACCACCGCCCACACTGGAATGTTGGTCTAGTTGCTCTGGGTGACACCACAATCCGCCTCAAGCTTCTGTGTTCCGAGCACTGCGGCCACCTATTGCATTTTTTTTTAAACTTGGAGTCAATGACATGGATGACCAGTTAATCAAGGCTGCCCACTTGGATGCCTTTTTTCATGTCTCTGAAAATGCAGAGAATTCATCGAACATTCACTAAGCATCTAGAGCCAGGAATGGTGTGGACACTTATTAAATTATTGCTGAATAAAATAGTAAACCACACTTACTTAGAGGCTGGTCTTGCAGATATTACAGAAACACTTGTCAATCATAAAACAAGATGCATGTGTTCTTATAACCTGCTGACCAGTTTATCAAAGTTCTCCTCAGAGTCTTCCTTAGGTAATTGCCCTCTATTCAGCTGGTTTCCCTAGCAACAGCTGACATCCTGAGAAAGGCGGCTGTGGCTCTGCCTCAGCTCCATCCATTGCTCACTCTAGTGGGTTTCTGTAATTTTCCGTAGCAGCAGCACCTATGTTCGTGTTGTATTATCTTCTCATTGTTCTTGTGAATTTTTAAAAAATAAGGGTGGGTTATATATACAGTTTGACTCATTTCCATTAAAAACAATTAAAATGATTGATAAAATGAAAACAAACAAAAACTTCACCATCATAAATATGTCTCCAAGCTGGCAAGAAAGTAAGGAATCCTCAGATTAAAAACTGAATCGAGACAGGCACCCAGAAACAAAAGCAGAGACAACTTTTGCATTGAGGATATTTGCCATGAATTTGAGCCTGGGTGCGCAAGGTCTTGCAGGATATGGAAAAACAGAGACAAAGACTAGGGCCCAACCAGGTTGTGATTTAATAGAAACCCCACCCCCACATATAAACCCTGGACCCCAAAGCCTATACCCTACAAATAAACATGCTCTCTGCCCCTCTCCCCAGGGGACAGTGAGGACACATACTATCTGGAGTCACTGACTGTATTAGTCTGTTTTCACGCTGCTGATAAAGACATACCTGAGATTGGGTAATTTAAAAGAAAAAGAGGTTTAATGGACTCACATTTCCATGTGGCTGGGGAGGCCTTGCCATCATGGTGGAAGGCAAAAGCCATGTCTTACATGGCAGTAAACAAGAGAGAATGAGAACCAAGGAAAAAGGGAAACCCCTTATAAAACCATCAGATCTCATGAGATTTAGTCACTACCAAGTGAACTGTATGGGGGAAACTGCCCCATGATTCAGTTATCTCCCACCAGGTCCCTCCTATAACCTGTGGGAATTATGGGAGCTACAATTCAGGATGAGATTTGTCAAGATGAGATATAAACCATATCACTGAGTACACAGGGAAAGTCTCCTTTGGGAATTTGCAACTATACACTGGCCCTCACATGGTTTGTAACCCAAATTCACACAATCTATGTTGTCTAAAAAACATACCATCAAAAATGTAGTTTAAAGTGATCCCAGGCTGGTAGTAGTGCTGCTTGCCTAGCGGAACCAAGTGCAGTTCTTTTCTGGAAGAACTACCTTGCTTCTAAAAACAGAAGGTAAGATATGGCCTAAGACAGAATAGTGAATTTAAAGACAAACCTGAAGAAACCACAAGAATAAAGCATAGAGAGAAAACAAGATGAGAAACAGGAGAGTTTGAGAACCATGGAGGAGAGAATGAAAAGGACTAACACAGGTCTGATGTGAGAATGACAGGGAGAAAGAAAGAATCGGGTAGAAACAATATTCGAAGAGAGAACAGCTGAGAGGTTTTTAGAAAGCCATCTACAGATTGAGAAAACCCAGCTATGGTTGCGTGCAGTGGTTCAATCCTGTAATCCCAGCACTTTGGGAGGCTGAGGTGGGTGGATCACTCGAGGCCAGGAGTTCAACACTGGCCTGGCCAACATAGCGAAACCCTGTCTCTACTAAAAATACAAAAATTAGCCAGGTGTGTTGGCACATGCCTGTAGTTCCAGCTACTCAGGAGGCTGAGGCAGGAGAATCGCTTGAACCTGGGAGGCAGAGGTTGAAATGAGCCAAGATTGTGCCATTGCACTCCAGCCTGGGCAACAGAGCCCAGACTCTGTCTCCAAAAAAAAAAAATAAATAAATAAAGCTATAAATATAATCATAAAGCAGGATAAATGCATAGAACTGCACTCCTGGACACAGCAAAATGAAAACTGAAAACCATGAGAAGATAAAGTCCTCCATAGAGAGAAGACATACAACCTTTCAAGAAGTGATGCTTAATTTGATAGCTTGCTTCTTAATGGCAACAATGGGGGCCAGAAAATGGCAGATCTGTACTGAGAGGAATAAAAACACTGATGCAGAAGTTGAATCCCAGCTTCCACATCTCTCAAATATGAGGGCTAAGTAGACATTTTTAAACAACCCAAAACTCAGAGAGTTTGCAACATTTAAACACCCAGTAAGGAAAATTCTAAAGGCTATTTTTTTCAGGCAGAAGAAAATGATCCCAGATGGAAAGTCTGATGTAAACAAAGGATTAAAGAACAAAGAATATGGCAAATGTGGGTAAACCAAAGCTAATATTGATGGAATGAAACATAATTAAAATATCTTTTGGAGTTAGAAAAGCATGATAGGACTAAAATACTTGGCAATAGCATACAGATGGGAAGAGAATAATATTGAGTTTCTTGTGTTTGGGGGGAGAAGGATAAAAATACTGCTTTCCTTTAGAATACAGTGTATACAACTTTCAAAATAGAAGAGGAAAAACAATGAGAAAATAATAATCAGTCCAAAAGAAGGTGAGAAGAGAGAAGAAATGAAGTATAGAATAAGGGAGAACAAACAAAAGCACAAGATAACCAGGTACAAATAAATCTAATTTATAAATTTAGTAATTATGACAAATATAAATGGACTTAAATCTTCAGGTACAAGGCTGTGTTTATAAAATGTAGTTATATGCTTTTTATCAGAGATAATATGAAATACTTACAATGGCAACAAAAGCCAAAATTGACAAATGGGATCTAATTAAACTAAAGAGTTTCTGCACAGCAAAAGAAACTACCATCAGAGTGAACAGGCAAGCTACAGAATGGGAGAAAAATTTTGCAATCTACTCATCTGACAAAGGGCTAATATCCAGAATCTACAATGAACTCAAACAAATTTACAAGAAAAAAACAAACAACCCCATCAAAAAGTGGGCAAAGGATATGAACAGACGCTTCTCAAAAGAAGACATTTATGCAGCCAAAAGACACATGAAAAAACGCTCATCATCACTGGTCATCAGAGAAATGCAAATCAAAACCACAATGAGATACCATCTCACACCAGTTAGAATGGCCATCATTAAAAAGTCAGGAAACAACAGGTGCTGGAGAGGATGTGGAGAAATAGGAACATTTTTACACTGTTGGTGGGACTGTAAACTAGTTCAACTATTGTGGAAGACAGTGTGGCGATTCCTCAGGGATCTAGAACTAGAAATACCATTTGACCCAGCCATCCCATTACTGGGTATATACCCAAAGGACTATAAATCATGCTGCTATAAATACACATGCACACGTATGTTTATTGCGGCACTATTCACAATAGCAAAGACTTGGAACCAACCCAAATGTCCAACAATGATAGACCGGATTAAGAAAATGTGGCACATATACACCATGGAATACTATGCAGCCATAAAAAATGATGAGTTCATGTCCTTTGTAGGGACATGGATGAAACTGGAAACCATCATTCTCAGCAAACTATCGCAAGGACAAAAAACCAAACACCTCATGTTCTCACTCATAGGTGGGAACTGAACAACGAGAACACAGGGACACAGGAAGGGGAACATCACACACCGGGCACTGTTGTGGGGTAGGGGGATGGGGGAGGGATAGCATTGGAGACATACCTAACGCTAAATGGCGAGTTAATGGGTGCAGCACAACAACATGGCACATGGATACATATGTAACAGACCTGCACGTTGTGCACATGTACCCTAAAACTTAAAGTACAATAATAATAAAATTTTTAAAAAAAGAAGTTACATCTGCTAAGTTATTTTTCTGTAAGAAGCTGCTCAGGGAATGGCTTACATTGAATCATCCTGGAAGAAGCTCTCAGCCCTGGTACTTGATATCATAAGCCCAACTGCTGTTGCAAGCCCAAGAAAGGTATTCTGCTTTCTTAGTTAAGGGATTAAACTGCATCCTTAAAAAGTTTTCAAGTAAGAATAGAAATGATAAATAAATTTATAATTTTGTGGAAGTTGGATACACATAGGTATTACAGTAAGTTCTCTAGCTAGTCTATTCTTTGCCTGTTTTTTCTTTCTCTGCTTTTAAATGTTTAAAGCAGTTAAAAGAGTGAGTTTCAAAGTATATCCTTAGACTCCTTAGGTTGTCCAAGACCCTTTCAGGGGATCCTTGCAGTCAAGACTATTTTCATAATATAAGTTGCTATATGCTTCTCCCTTCACATGTTATTTGCCTGTTAGGAGCCTGCAACTTTTAAGAAAACAACCGGCAGTTTTTTGCCAATCATACAATTTCAGTTCTCAAGATAAAATTAGATACTTGAGTCTGTCACTGTGAATTCAACAGTTTCCCAGCACTTAGTGAGACTGGGGGTGATACTGACATTTTTTTTTGATATTTTGAAATAAAATGTGTCCACATTTGGAAGAATTAATTAACTCAGTGAACCAATATATTCCAAATGACCAATGCATGATGTTACAAAATCATACATAGGTAAAAAAATCTATTTTAATCGCAAGAAAGACCATTGGATTTTAATGTAACAGAGTACAAAAGGTTCATTAATATGATTTCAGATTCCAAATTGCGACTAACTTTTATGAAACTATCACTTACGGAATTCTGGTGTAGTATCAAAGAATAGCCATAATTATTTGAAAAGGTAATTAAAAATACTACTACCTTTTCCAAATACTTATCTCTGTTAATCTGAATATTCTTTATATACTTTAACCAAAACAACATATTACAATATATTGAATACAGAAACAGATACAAGAACCTAGCAAAGCTATCCTTCAGAAATGAGGGAGAAATAAAGTGTTTCCCAGACAAGCAAAACCTGAGGGAATTAATTATTACTAGATCGGCCTTACAAGAAATGCTCGAGGGAATACTACATTTGAAGTCAAAGATTATTATATCACCTTCATGAAAACATACAGAAGTATAAAGCTCACTGATAGAGCAGATAAAGGATAGAAAGAAAACCCTTTTAATTCAAGAAAACCACAAAACCACCATGATAAACACAAAAGTAAGAAGAAAGGAAAAAGGGATACACAAAACAATCAGAAAACAATTAATAAAATGACAGGAGTAATTTATCATCTATCAACACTAGTCTTGAATATAAATGAATTAAATCTTCCACTTAAAAGGTATAGACTGAGTGAATGGATAAAAAAAAAATGACCCAATTATATCGTACTACAAGAAACTCACTTCACCTGTAAAGAAACATGTAGACTGAAAATAAAAGGATAGAAAAAGATATCTCAAAAAACCAGAAACCAAAAGCAAGCAGGAGTAGCTATATTTATTTGACATAATATAGACTTTAAGTCAAAACTGTATAAAGAGATAAAGAAGTTCATTATATAATGATAAAGGGATCAATTCAACAAGAAGATGTAACAACTGTCAATATATATGCACGCAACACCAGAGCACCCAGATATATAAAGCAAATATTAGAACTAAAGGGAGAGACAGACTATGATAGAATTATAGTTGGGGACTTCAACATCCCACTCTCAGCATTGGACAGATCATCCAGACAAAAAATCAATAAAGAAACATTGGTTTTAAACTGTACTTTAGACCAAATGGACCAACAACTGCAGAATACACATTCTTTTCATTAGCACATGGAACATTCTCCAGGACAGACCACATGTTAGGCCACAAAACAAGTCTCAACAAATTTACAAGGAGTTAAATCATATTAAGTATTTTTTTTCTGAACACAATAGGATAAAACTAGAAATCAATAACAAGAACTTTTGAAACTTTACAAACACATGGAAATTAAACAACATGCTCCCGAGTGACCAATAGGTAAATTAAGAAATTAAGAAGAAAATTAAAAAATTTATTTAAGTAAATGATAATAGAAATACAACACAGCAAAACTTATGGGATATAGCAAAAGCAGTATTAAGGGGAAAGTTTACAGCAATAAATGCCTATATCATACAAATAGAAGGATTTCAAATAACCTACTAATGCATCTCAAAGAACTGAAACAGCAAGAACAATCCATACCCAAAATTAGTAGAAGGAAAGAAAAAGTATCAGGGCAAAAAAAATAAAATTGAAACTAAAATAAATTACAAATGATTAACAAAATGAGAAGTTTGCCTTTTGAAAAAATAAACAAAATCAAGAAACCATTAGCCAGACAAACCAAGAAAAAAAAGAGAAGACCCAAATAAATACAATCTGAAACAAAAAAACGAGACACTACAGTGGTTACCATGGAAAGAATCTGAAGGTCTAGCCAGAGCAATCAGGCAAGAGAAATAAATAAAAGGCACTCAAATTGGAAAAGAGGAATTCAAACTATCTCTGTTTGCTGATGACATGATCTTATATCTAGAAAACCCGGAAGTCTCCTCCAAAACACTTCTAGATTTGGTAAATGAATTCAGTAAAGTCTCAGGTTACAAAATCAATGTACACAAATTAGTAATATTGCTATACACAAGTAACAACCAAACTGAGAATCAAATCAAGAACTCAATCCCATTTACAATAGTCACAAGAAGAATAAAATACCTAGGAATACACTTAGCCAAGGAGGTGAAAGATCTCTACAAGGAGAACTCCAAAATACTGATCAAAGAAATCACAGATGACACAAACAAATGGAAACACAGACCAAGCTTATAATATATTGGAAGAATCAATATTGTGAAAATGACCATACCGTCCACAGCAATCTACAATCAATGTAGTTCCTATCAAACTACCAATATAATTTTTCATAGAATTGAAAAAACAATTCTAAAATTCATATGGAACCAAAAAAGAGTCTGATTAGCCAAAGTAATCCTAAGCAAAAAGAACAAATCTGGAGGCATCACATTATCTGACTTCAAATTATACTATAAGGCTACGTAATCAAAACAGTATGCTACTGGTATAAAAGTAGACACATAGGCCAATGGAAAAGAATAGAGAACCCAGAAATGAAGCCAAATACATACAACCAACTGATCTTTGACAAAGCAGACCAAAACATATGCTGGGGAAAGGACATCATATTCAATAAACGGTGCTGAGAAAATTGGATAGCCACACGTAGAATGATGAAACTGGATCCCTATCTCTCATCATATACAAAAATTAACTCAAGCTAGATTAGAGACTTTAATGCCCGAAGCCATAAAAATTCTAGAAAAAAACCTAGGAAAAACTCTTCTGGACATTGGCCTAGGCAAAGGATTTATGACTAAGGTCAAAAGCAAATGTGACAAAATAAATAAATACATAAATGGAACCTAACTAGACTAAAATGCTTCTGCAGGGCAAAATAAACTATTAACAGATTAAACAGACAACTTACAAAATAGGAGAAAACATTTGCAAACTATATATCTGACAAAGCACTAATATCCAGAATCTACGAGGAACTCAAACAAATCAACAATAGAAAACTAAATAATTCCACTAAAAAGTGGGCAGGTGACATGAGCAGACATTTCTCAAAAGCAGATGTACAAATAACCAACAAATATATGAGAAAATGCTCAACATCGCTAATAATCATGGAAATGAAAAATTAAAACCTCAATAATATACCATCTTACCCCAGCCAGGGGGACCATTCTTTTTTTTTTTTTCACTTTAAGTTCTAGGGTACATGTGCACAACGTGCAGTTTTGTTACATAGGTATACATGTGCCATGTTGGTTTGCTGCACCCTTCAACTCATCATTTACATTAGGTATTTCTAATGCTATCCCTCCCCCAGCCCCCTACTCCCCAACAGGCCCTGGTGTGTGATGTTCCCCTTCCTGTGTCAACAGTGAAGATGCAACCTACAGAATGGGAGAAAATATTTGCAAACTATTTATCTGACAAAGGATTAATACCTAAGAGGTTGATAAAGATTATCCTCAATGTCTACGGCCTCTATTGGGCTTTCTTCCTCTCTAGAATTTCCTGGCACTTACCAGGGGCCTTGTGATACCCCCTCCTTGACAACCCCACCCCCAAGGATGCTACTTATTGGGTTCTTCCTGGAGACACTTCTCATATCTCTTGGCCCTTTATCAAAATGTGCCTGTCCTGTGCCCACTTTTCTTAGTTGTCTATGTTCCTAACACCTGTTAATGGGTTTTAGATATATATTTTAATATCTGAATTTCTATTGTGCATAGAAAGGATTATTATGCTTACTTGTCTTGTAAATAACACATAACTTGTTAAAAGTTTAATTTTAAACTTTTAAAAAATATAGCCTTTACTATTTAAATTATTTAAACTCTTAGAACTGATAAATTCAGTAAAGCTGCAAGATACAAAATCAACATACAAAAATTAATAGTGTTTTATATACCAACAATAAACTAGCAAGAAGTCAAGAAATCAATTTCATTTGCAAAAAATCTTATTAAATTTATAAAATCAAACTAGTAAATGCTATACAAAAATATGAACAAAGTTATCACTGATTCTTTAATGAACGTTGAATTAATTTGTAAATACAAATTGATTTACCTTAGATAATCAACACTACTTATATACTTCAGACATTCCCTAGGATATTTTAAGTTACACTTACACAGGAAAAAATACAGTTCTCTCAAATTCTTCAAAAGACAGAATTACAAATCTAATGAGGAAGATTTTCTGAGGTTCTTAGGAAACATCTATGTCTTTAATAAATCAGACATGAAAAATCAATAAATCAAATTCTCTTAACTTGTTAGTTCTCAGACCTTCTGGTCTCAGGATTATTTTAACTCTTAAAAAGCATAGAGAATCTCAAAGAGCATTTGTGTTTTTGCGTTTTTTTCTGTTGACATTTACTGTATTAAAATTAAAACACAAATTTTAAATTTTTATTTATATGCTTAACATGAAATGAAATTTTAATTTTAAAAAACTATATTTTCAAACACAAACATAATGCGTGAGAAGAGTAGCATTGTTTTATACTCTTGTAAATATTTTTAAGACTAGAATTCTGCAGCTACAGGCCAAGGACACCAATGAATGCCGGCAACCACTAGGAGCTGGAAGAGGTAGGGAAAGATTTTTATCTAGAGCCTTTGGAATGAATGTGGCCCTGCAGACACCTTGGTTTTAGACTCCTGGCCCCCAGAACTATGAGAGAATAATTCTGTGTTATTTTAAGCTGCCAAGTTTCTGATAATTTGTTACTGCAGTTTCAGGAAGGCCTCTAACATACGGTGTTTTATTGGGATAAACTCTTATCCATAATCGTATGCCTCTTTGAAAACAGGATCCATTTTTCAGAATTATATAGATCTGTCGCCATCAAAGCTATATTTAGGAGGTATAATCTCATGACTCAAGTGATTTTCTTGATATGGATAACAAATCTCTCATAATGGTCTAATATTTAATCAAGCTTGAATGCGCGTTGTAAATTTTATATCTTCTATCTCTGCAAATATTTCAAGGTGGTAATGACATTTTTTCCAAATGAACTGTCAGGTTTTTGATCAGGTTTCATCTCACTTATTTGTAAAGTCTACTCCTATTTCCTGTCGACATCGATCCCCTCCTTCCTAACGGCCTGTCGTTTTTCAGTGTCTGAACTATGCATTTTGGCACATCAATCAAACTTGCTCCTGCTTTGTATAACATAGTACAGGTTAGTCATGACTGGGTAATAATAGCTACCATTTATAGAGCATGTAGTATTTATGTATGCTTAATATATGTCATTTGTAAATCCTTTAGCTATAGCAATATAGCTATCTATCTTTATTTATATATCCCTATTTATATATATCTTATATAAAATATATATGATATATAAATCTATATATATGATACAATATATCTCTAGATATATAAATATATATTTCTGTATATCTATAGATATATCTATAATCTGGACTTTACACATATATAAATATATATTTATATATAATATATAAAAATATATTTATATAGTATATATAAAATATATATTTATATATTATATATAAATATACTTATATTTATATATAATATATAATTGAAATATATATTTATATATAATAGAAATATATATTTATATATAATAGAAATATATATAATATATAATAGAAATATATATTTATATTACATATTATATAAAACTATATCTCTATAGATATATAAAAATATATTTATATTACATATATTATATATTTATATTACATATATTATATAAAATATATATCTATAGATAAATATATTTATATTACATATATTATATAAAATATATATCTATAGATACATAAATATATATTACATATATTATATAAAATATATATCTATAGATACATAAATATATTTCTATTACATATATTATATATACATAGATATCTATAGATATATAAATATATATTTTATATTATAAATATAGGTCTACATTTTATACTGTATCTATATAAAATATATCTGTATTTTATAAATAAGGAAGCTGAGATTCAGAGAAGTTAACTGACAGCAAATATAGGGCAGAATCATAATTGAAATTTACTGTCTCTTTGATGTCAAAGTCTCAAGCCTTTCTACCAGGCTATTCTGCTTCCTCAGAAATTTCTGTAAGTCAGCAATTTGAAATCTGAACAGAGAAACCATACCTCCCATATGTTTATTTAACCTACCTGTACAACAACATATGCAGCCATAGATAAATGTTGACATATGAATTCCAACTTGACTTACGTTGAAAATACCCTTCCCAGTTGGGGCAGCAGAGTTTGGGAACTTAAGCTCCTGATCTCTGGAAACCAAGCGATTTCTTCTTGGTAGGATTTCTTGGTAGGATTTCTGATGAGGTAGGGGCTTAAGGTTTTGAAAGAGATCCCAAGGGTTTGGGGAGCAAACTGCTTTGGAGGGGCACTTCACCACCTTTGGCTGGATTAGACCCTGGGCTCCAGAGTCTATTCCTTTTGCCTGCTACTTCACGGTGAGTTTTGAGGTGCAGTGATTTTGTTTGCAGGCTTTCATTTCCACTGCATTTAATAGTTGATTCTGACGGGGGGTTCTTTCCTCTGGCCTACTGCTGAGTAGAATAAAATCTCACAGCTTTTCCCAAATAATTGATGTAGGCACAGAACCCTTTAAGCATGTTTGGTGATTTTTAACCATAAGCAGTTATGGAGAAATACAGGGCAGAAATAGGAAAAAAGTAAAAACTTCTAAGAAGTCTCCCTAAAGCAGCTGCCCTTGATACTTATTGGATGCTCATTCTCTTATCTTTCCCTTGCTACAAACTCATCTCTACTCTTAGGAGCTCCAATCTTCTCCCCTTTTTCTTCCAGAATTTGGGGCTCAGGTCTCACTTTCTTCTAAAATAAGCTCCAGCCCACGTCTTCCCTTCTCAACAGCCGTCTCCTAGCTCTTGAACCTCATCCTTTTTATTTTGGAGTTTTTTGATTAGCCTCTGGGGGGCAGCAATCCCTCAGCGCTGAGTGACGTTTTCCTGGACAGATGATGTGAAATTTCAAGTGAATCAGCGGCGGCTAATTTGCTCTGTCTTGTCTAGTGGAGTTTGTTGTGATGTCACTGTTTTAATTCTATGCTTCAACCCACTAATTGAAATAGCAAACCTGTGAATCAAAGTCAGATGTCTTTTTCGTAAATTAACAAAGAACGAATTTGCATGTTCAATGAAAGGAGTAGTTGATAAATTGGCTCACAGCTTAATTTAGCTCATTTTCATTTTTCTGAAAATCTATAGAGTAAAATTCAGTTTCTTCATGAAATCACCCAAATTAACTGGATTGTTAACTGTCTTATGTGTTTATTTCTATACCTGACTGTAACCTCCATGAGGCCAAAGGCAATAAGGTATTTTTTTTCATTTGTTTTTTAACTAGCCCAATGCTCATGAATGCATAGGTAATTAGTAATATGAAAGCTACTGGCTTGAATTTAGTTCTCGTTTGTTTGCTTGTTTGTTTTAGAAACAGGGTCTTTTTACGTTGCCCATGCTAGTCTCGTACTCCTGGCCCAAAGCAGTCTTCCTGCCTCAGCTTCCCAAAATGCTGGGATTACACGCATGAGCCACTGGGCCCTGCCTCAATTCTTTTAATGAATATTTAAGTGTCTCTTTTAGGGCAAGCATAATGCCAGATAATTGGGACGCAAAGATAAATAAGATATAATCCCTTTATTCTCAAAGACCTCACGTCTTATTTATTTTTGTGCCCTAAATCTTTATGTATTGATTTGAATCAGTAATAAGGACACGTGATTCCAAATTAGAATGATAGCTTCTATTTATGTCTCTATCCAACCTGCACTCCCAGTCCGATCAATTTGGTATCATCACTACTTTCCTGTGTGTCATTTTAGGGTTTCTTTATGCAGACAGAGTGCGCGCTCACGTGCGCACGCACACACACACACACAAACATTTTCCTTTTCTTTCTCTTTCTTTCTTTCTTTTTTCTTTTCTTTCTCTCCCTCCCTCCCTCCCTTCCTTCTTTTCTTTCTTTCTTTTTTTCTTTCTTTCTTTCTTTCTTTTCTTCTTTCTTTCTTCTTTCTTTCTTCCTTCCTTCCTTCCTTCCTTCCTTCCTTCCTTCTTTTTCTCTTTCTTTCTTTCTTTTCTTCTTTCTTTCTTTCTCTCCCTTTCTTTCTTTCCTTTCTCTTCCTTTCTCTTTCTTTCTTTCTTTCTCTTTCTTTCTTTGTCTCCCTTTCTTTCTTCCTTTCTTTCTTTCTCTTCCTTTCTTTCTTTCTCTTTCTTTCTTTCTTTCTTTCTTTCTTTCTCTTTCTTTCTTTCTCTTTCTTTCTTTCTTTCTTTCTTTCCTTTCTTTCTTTCTTTCTTTCTCAAAAGTTAACAGGTAAACCATCCTGATCTTTTTTTTTTCACTTAATGTATTAAAAAGATCTTTTAATATTTGTACACAGAAAGTATTCCTATTCTATTTTTTAATGGCTGCATAATATTCCATTGTGTGAATGATTGTTTAACCCAAGATTTCTCACCCTCAGTCCTAGTGAGAATTAAGGCTAGATAATTTTTGTTGTGGAGTTTGTCCTATGCAACATAGGATGCTTAGCAGCATCCCTGCCCTTCACCCACTGGATGCCATGAGTGTCCCTCTCTCCAGTTGTGACAACCAAAAATAAATCACTCCTGGTTGAAAACCCCTGGTTTAAACAATTCTCTAATGAGGAACATTTTTGTTCCTATCAAATTTCTATCATCACGAACTATGCAGTAATGAGTAATCTTGTAACATGTTATTTTGCACATGTGCAAGGATATTAGTAGAACAAATTACTAGCGGTGGGATTTCTGGGTTAAAGTGAAAGTACATTTTTAATTTGGGAAACATTGCAAAATTTCCCCCATAGAGATTGTGTCATTTTGTATTCCCATCCACAACGTATGAGATGCAATCACCTTTCTATGTGATAACTGAAAACCTAAAGAAACATGTATGCACGAGGTATGCCAAAAGGTCATTGCACCCCTTTTGTTAAAGAAATCTGTGTCTGTGCTAAGGAAGGTTGAATGAAATGCAAATCCCATATTTTTGTACAGGTATCCTTCTGCCTAGACTTATACCATCAACCTATTTAGGGAGAGGCCAATAACCACTTTGAGGGTTTGCCTTCCAGGGATGAATGGGAGGCTTTGTGACTGGCTTTGACCAAAAAGCTGTAATTTCTAGGCTGTTAGTCTTTAAACATAATACAAAGAAACCTGACTTCCTTCCATTTAGGTACCAAGTGGATGCTCAATAGATTCCCTGCAGAAGCTGAACTCTAAGCTCAGCAGGAAGGATGTTTCTCCCTTCCTTCAACAAAAGTGAGCAGGCAGCACTTCCAGGATGTTAAAACAATTGATGTTTTCCGCCTGTAAACAGAAGGCCTGGAGCAAAGCTCAATATTTAATAAGGAATAAAAGGGTCTAAGGAAACTATAACTAGTTTCTTTCTTTTGGTGTTCTGACATTTCCATCTTATTGAGATCCAAGGTCTAAAATATAGCAATGAGTAGTCCAAGGAGGAGGAGTACATCTAATTGGGCAGATCCCAAAACATTATGTAAAATACAACATAGAGATACAAGAATGAACACAGTTCCAGGGGAACAATGGCTCAAAACAGCCTGGGGAAGTGACGAGGGAGAAGGGAAGAAAGGCACTCTAGGCAAAAGGAATGGTATCTTCAGCCACAAGAATCAAGACTGGTGCACTCAGACACTGAAAAAGGCTCACAGAGAGAGGTGGACAATGATCGGGAACAGTCTTAACAGTCTTTTTTTTTTTTTTGAGACAGGGTCTTGTGGTCTCCCTCTGTTGCCCAGGCTGGAGTGCAGTGGCACAATCTTGGCTCACTGAAACCTCTGCCTCCCCTGCTCAAGCGATTCTCATGCCTCAGCCTCCCAAATAGCTGGGACTATAGATGCGTGCCACCATGCCTGGCTAATTTTTGTAATTTTAGTAGAGACAGGGTTTCACCATGTCGCCCAGCTGGTCTTGAACTCCTGAGCTCAAGTAATCTGCCTACCTCGGCCTCCCAAAGTGCTGGGATTACAGGTGTGAGCCACCATGCCCAGCCCGGAACAATCTTCCATGACAAAGAAGAGGGTCAGGATTTTATGATATAGGAAACATGGAGCCAATAAGAGTTTGTTAGCATGAGAGTGGGACAGAATAGAGTTCGGTCTGTGTGCAAGACAAAGACGGTGGCTCACCATCTTTGGAAGAAACTCACCTGAGTGGGAAGAAACTTGTGGCCTGGACTTAGACAGTAGTTACAATGGGCCAGCAGAGAGAAGATGGGCAGTGGGCTTAAGCCCAGATGAGAGAGCAGGGCAGAATCCTCATGGGAGAGGTTTCTCCTCACTCAGCAGGCTCCTTCCATACTCCTTCTCCAATCTGAGGCTAGAACATAAGTTGGATCATATCACTTCTCACCTCAGACTCCTCTGGTGGCTCCCATCTCATTATGAGTAAAGACCCAACTGGTTAAAATTGCAACAGAGCCTTATATGATCTGCTAGACCGAGACCCTAGAGGGAAACAGAAGCTTTCCAGGAAAGAGGGCATGTGCACAGGTTTGACTTCTTCCACCCCCACCGGCTTCTCTCCCTTTCCATCTCAGTTACACAGGTCTGGGGAGCACCAGGATAGCTGGTTTCCGGACCAGTCAGGACAGAAGTTCATGTGAGCTTGCTGGGAGGAACGGGGGATTGGGAATTCGATGTGTGTAAATAGTTTCCATCCTAGTGTTTAATGTAAGTGGTAGTGATGAATGTAGCAAATGGGAAGAAAAAAGCAAATTAATTCTGATTCTCTAATACTTGAGCTCCTTGGCACGCTGTTGTAACTAATAAGATATATTTTATTCCGACTTTGATTGCCATGGAGTCACAAATATGTGTATATTTATTTGCAGTAAGCTTCTTACCCAGTTTTCTTCTGTGTTTATCTTCTTTCATTCTCTATGTTTGTGACTTTTTATCTTGGATTGTCTTCTTGTGGGGGGATTAATAATGGCCTGCAATGATGTGCACATAATCACCTGGGGCCTGTGAATGTCACAGGGAAAAGGGACTTTGCAGATGTACTTGAGTTAAGGATCTCGAGATGGAGGATTGTCCTGGATTTCCTTGGTGGGCCCAGTGTAATCACAAGGTCGTTATGAAACAAAGGAAGGAGACATGAGAGTCAGAAAGAAGGCGATGCAATCATGGAAGCAGATTGGAATAAGGTGCCTTTGATGGCAGAAGGGACCATGAGCCCAGAAATGCAGGCAGCCTCTAGAGGCTAAAAACACAAGAAAATGAATTCTCTTCTCAGAGCCTCTGGGAGGAATCAGCCCTGTGACGCTGTGATGTTGGCCCAGTGGAACTGACTTCCTACTTCTGATCTGTGTTGTTTTAAACCAATAAGTTAGTGGTAATTTATTATAGCAGCAATAGAGAACTAGCAACCTATTGACAGATTTTGTTTGTTTGTTTGTTTGTTTTTTACAATGATCTACCTAAGAGGTATGGTCTAGTGATCAAAAACATGGTCTTGGGAGCCAGGCTCCTGGCTCTCCCACTCACTATCTATGTAGACTTAGCCAGGCTATTAAACCCGTCAAGTGCCATTTTCTTTCTTTTTTTTTTTTTTTGAGATGGAGTTTGGCTCTGTCGCCCAGGCTGGAGTGCAGTGGCGCCATCTCGGCTCACTGCAAGCTCTGCCTCCTGAGTTCACGCCATTCTCCTGTCTCAGCCTGCCGAGTAGCTGGGACTACAGGCGCCCGCCCCCAAGCCCTGCAATTTTTTTTTTTTTTGATTATTAGTAGAGATGGGGTTTCACCGTGTTTGCCAGGATGGTCTCGATCTCCTGACCTCGTGATCTGCCCGCCTCAGCCTCCCAAAGTGCTGGGATTACAGGTGTGAGCCACCATGTCTGGCTGTGCCATCTTCTTCATCTATAAAATGGCATATTGATTTGTACCCTACAGAGATTTGTGCAGATTGTACTATGACACTTGTGAAAATGCTATACCCAATATCTAGTGTGGAGTAGGCCTTCAAAAAATTCAAAATACAAGCATTGGAGGAGTAGCTAAGTATATTAAGTCGCCTTCATCCAGTCTGCTGTGCATTCAAAATAGGGTTCAATTTATTAAAATTCCATTTTGATTCATGTTCTCGGGGACCCAAATAACCTGGAGATGTGATATGTTTTCAAACTATTTTATAGTTTCTTCTTTCCTTCTTTCATTAACTATCAAAACCAAAGATTTTTAATTTTTGGATCAATAGAGAAGTTACAACTTATTTTGGGGAAGTTGTTGCCTCCCTAATATGTCATTTTTAATGGCTTAAGATAGTAATCTCCCTTGCAATATCCCTTACCTACAAAACAGAAACATTTAATGGAGCACCGTAGTTTAAACACGATTTAAATGACACCTTAATAATTTATGTCTAAAGGATCCTTTCAGCCTCAAGTAACAGAAATCCCAATTCAGATAATACAGAAATGTATAATCTCACCATCACAGGACTTCTGAGGAAAGGTAGCTTTCAGGGTTTGGTTCAGTGGCTCAACAATATCTTTGTTGAGCCCTTTCTTTCTATCTGCTCTCCTCTTCGATGCTGGCTTCATCCCCAGGCTGGTGGCATGATGTTGCCTCAGGCTGTCCCTCAGTCCCCCAAAGGTCAGAATCCTGAGCCAATGGCTGGCAAGGAGAATGAGATTATACTGAAGACGGGGATGGAGTCAGCTTTCCCTGTGACCCCTATAGCTGCCTGAAGAAAGGTACACATTTTGCAGATGTATTCTGGAGGAAGAACAGGAGAATGAATGCTGGCTGAGTAACCATGATCTTTGGAGAGTTCTTCCCTTTTTCATTTTTCTAATGGGATCCCTCTGTGGAAACTGCTTCAAGCTTTTCTCAGGAAATATTTCTACTTGAATACTTATAAATGGTTAAGCACAACTTCTGAAATCAAATTTTTAACTTCCTAATGTTTTTAAATTTAAAGAGACACACGTGCTTTTCTAAAATTTAAGCAAATTCTTTGGGTTGAGATATACTATAGAAAGTTCATGTGAGAGGGTGATTTAAGAATAACTAATAGCTTATTGAGGGAATATTTTATCACTGTAGTTATACAGCACTGACGGTCATTGCATAAAATAACTCCACTATTCAATAAAAAAGTAAAATTTTCTCTGTGCAACTGGGAAGTGGCATGGCAGTGATACACACACACACTCTATATATGTGTATGCACATATGTGTGTGTATATACTATATTTGGAGAATATATATATGTATGTGTATACGTATATGCATCACTATGGTTTCATTACAATGACAATAGGACTCTGTTCTCATGTTGATAAAATATCATTTACTCTCTTCTAAAACTCTCATATGATTGACAAGTTTTAGTTTTCTACTTTGTGGATTTTTCCTCCTATTTCTTCTGGTTCTATTTGACTCCATCCCAAGGGTTGCTCTCTTTGGACCATATTCTAAGTCTGTTATGGTCCTTTTTGCTTTATTTATTGTAAAAAGAGACTAAGGAAATCTAGCTAACTATATTTCACTCAAAAAAATAATGTTACAATGTCAAGAAATATTGAAGGGAATTGAAGAAATGTAAAATAAAACCATATTTTGGGATCTTGTTTCACTTAACTTTGTTAGCAGCCTCAAATTATTCTCTATTTTTCCATGGAGGGATTCTTTAATCACAATAATTGAGATTTTCCATTTCCAGGGCAATTTAAAGTGTTTGTGAAGGTTTCACATTGACTCATTATTATTAACCTCAGGGAGCACAGAAATGTAAAGAAACAATGTGTAAGTGGAGAAGGCTCTTTAAAACTGCAGAGCCAAACATATGAGAATATCAGCTATTTCAAAAATAAGGTGTTTAAAATAAACAGCCTTGGGAGATTCATAAACATAGTAGCTTGACACACAGCAAAGCTGACTCCAGCAGCCTTTAAATATTGCCGGGACAAAATCAACGTGTTTGAACATACCTCAGGTTCTAGGTTGTCTTTAAATCACTTTATGTGTACTGTCCCCTCTCAAAATATGAATTAGCCATGCCAGTGTGTATACATGACGCCCCTTCATAATCACTACTGTGAAAACATCAAGGCTAATTACACATTTTTTATATCATGCCATTGATCTGAGATCTTTCCACACCTCTCTATGGAAACCTAACTCCTTCAACCATCCCATCTTAAGAGTACTTTAGGGACCCCAACTCTGCTCTTAAAGATACCTGGGCATCTTTATGTGTAGTCAAAATCAACATCTACAATGGCTGGTAATTTCCTTGTCTGTTTCTCCCACTTGAGCATGGAATATTTGAAGGCAAAGGTTGTCTTACTCACCTTTGTGTCTGTCATCATGTGCATCATTTGTGACACATGGGGCTCAGTAAACATATTGAGGAAAGAAAATAAAGGAAGGCATGAAATACTTTTTCCAATTCAGTTTTCCTTTTAAACACTTCTAGGGTTGTCTTTGAAATATTTGCTTACTAAATAGTACCAGGATTTCCATGTCACTTTAACAGGTGCTATAAATGTGTGGCTGGATCTTTCTTTTTGTTGAATTCCTGGTATGGAAAGAACAAGATGTGATGCCTCTCTGGCTCTCTACAACCCCAGTGGGAATTACATAGATGTTTAAGATAGAAAAGGAATTTCCCCGAAATATTCAAATGATGGAGTCTGAGCACATTCAAGCTGTTGTGGGAGGCGTAGGTTAAACATTATTGTTTAATTTCGGTTGAATAGAGAGCACAAATGGCTAATTCAAGATAAAGTACACTTTGGGTAATGCCCAAATTTTCTACTTTAATTCATTTTGTTATCAAATAATCACCAAGTATGGTTTCTTTTCTATTAGGCAGATACAAGGGAAACCTTTGCTGTTTTTCAGTTACCCAGGTAATTGTTTTCAGGTTCCTTTTTTTTTTTTTTTTTGGTCGGCAAGTTTCAGGGAATTACATTCACTTTCTATGATGAAATGGTAACAAAACAATTGGTGAAACTGGTGAGCAGGCAAGGGGAGAACCCTACAACAGACATTTCAAGAGGAAAAGAAGGAGCAGAATGATTGACGTGAAAACAGTGGCTGTGAGAATGATCTTCATGCTTTTTTTTTTTTTTTAATAGTAGGGTTTAGAAATCTCTTTGGCACTTTGGAAAGTAGTCTGAGGCTTAGGTCTTATCAATAATGACCAGAGAAGTCCTTGAGGGAAGTTTCAGGGGAGCTGGGGTTCATATCATTTCCTTTAATGT